>NC_051428.1:22386179-22401179 GCF_015228065.2 Penaeus monodon | reverse complement strand
GGTTCTGGCCACGTGTGTGCCCTTATGTCTTTCCGAATTTCGCGATCTTCCTTTCCCTCACATTTTTCCTTTTCATTTTTTTCATTTTAAGTTTTCCTCCAGCAAAGAATAGACCGACAAACGTATTTTACGTCTTTATTGAATTTTTTTCTCCCCTCCCCTTCCATTCTCAGCTTTGACGATCTCCTCGGCGCTCCGATCACCGATGACTATTTCCATTTCCTCGATTTCCGAGGTAAAGTTTGCGTGCAAGGAAAAGTCGGGGATGATACTTTGCTAAAATAAAAAAGAAGTCAAAAGAGAGAGAGATAAAAGAGTGATTGTGTACGGGAGGGGGGGTCTGGGAGGGTTTAGGGGAGGGGTTAGGATGGGCGTGGGGGTGCTGGATATGAGTGTGTTGTGTGCGGGCCAGTTGGTTGAATGGGCTCAAAGTTTGTAGTATTGCGTGGCGATTCAACTGAGGGAGGGGAGGAGAGGGAGAGGGAAGTGTGCAGGAGTGAGTGATGTATAGATAGGATAGGAGAAAGAGAGAGGGGGAGAGAAAAATGAGAAAGTGTGGAAATGAGAGAGATGGATTAAAGGAGCATGAAAACGAGAGAGTATTAATCGACTTACTTTGACAACCAAGTTTTAATAAGGATCAATGTATTCTAATTAGCCCAATGGATCTACACGATTGTCTCAAGTATATAAACAGGTATTTATGCAAGTTCTGAGGTCATTAGATAATTATTGACTTTTAGTGTGATGGTAATAGAACCTGCCATTACTACTGCTATTATTACTGTTTTCACTACAACCCTTTCTAGGTATTGCTATATTGCTATTGTACAGCTACTACTACTATTACTCCTGTCACTACCATTAATGCTTCTCTTATGTTGATGATCATTTTAATGATGATGACAATGATGTCAACTGTGAAATCTGCGGAAATCAAAAAGACAACATAAACTGCCGATAAGATATAAACTCCTTAACCAACAATATTGAAAGCACCTAATTTTAGTTTCAGAATAATCAATTGGTGGTTGCAAAGTACATACAGGATTTCTATTATATATATATATATATATATATATATATATATATATATATATATATATATATATATATATATTTAAGATGTGTAAAATGTTCACACATCGCCGACTATTCCACTATGAACATAACTCCTGTGTACTCGCGCATTCGTGTGTATATGTATATATGATTCCCTAAATTTTCCTCGGGAGTAGGAGCAGTGCAAATAAATAGATTTTATGTGCAAAGCTATCATCTGATATTACGTTTTTGGCAATAGCACGATGGTACTTTCTGATATAAATAATTCTATTTGTAATAACAAAGGCTTATTTGTTTCCATGTTTCGTTAGTTCAGTTGATATTATGATATATTGTCAAAGATATAGTTCTCACTTTATTCTATTTTAGTGATTTATTAATATACTTAACTATTTATTTTGATTATCTATTTACTCATTCATTTACTTACTTATTTATTCATTTTTATTCATTTATCTATATCTATTATACATTTCTGTAATTATTCATTAATGTATGTATTAATTTATTTACTTGTTTCTTTATCTATCTATTCAATTATCAATCTACTCATTTCATCTTTGTATGCGAAATGTGTGTTTTCCATCATCATGGGAACATCGGTAAACGAGTGTTTTATAAACCAGAGCCTATGAAAAGTTCGTATTTGTACAATGAAAGTGATCCTTTTTGAGTCCTCTGTGACTGTTAAAAAATATGTAAATGAAGATGTACATATCTATTTATCTATTTTATCTATTTAGATATACATATATATTTATCAATATATATATGACACATACAACTCACACACAAACACACACGCACAGGAACACACGCAAGCACTTGCATACACACACACACAAACCAACGATAGCACACAATGGTGCTGTTTCATTCATTGTTGTTGACGTTATTCTTGCTATCCTCTTGAACTTTTACCCAACACTTCAACACTAGAGATGTTTTCACAATGCATTTCCAATCTTTCAACATATTTTTGAGAATTCTAGTCACAACGAGCTCAGAGCCCACACTCCCTGCTTGGATGAGTAGGTATAAGAGCGGCAGTTGGGTCCGAGCAGTTAAAAGTGGGTCGAGAAGAAACTGTAGTTCAGTCTTTCTCGGTTTATAGTTTATATATATTTTCAGCGAATGAATATAATTCATATATTTTTCGTAGTGAAGCATATTTTGTGTTTAAGTATGTACATTAATGAATTGAATTTGTATGTGCAGTGGCCATAAGTATATTTCGTGTAATATTTATTTCTTTACATTTATATTCACTCTGATTCCCATAATGCATTGCGCTACAGAGATCCATTGCTACGACGTTGTGGGCATTAACTTGATTAATTTCCTTGCGTACTGATATTTCTTACTCTTAATAAGTATGAAAAGAAAGTATTTTCTTTGAACTACGAAAACAGGAGAAGGAACGACAAATTAACGTAAATTGTACAGTAAAAATCTATAGCCGAAAAAAAATCGTGACAGTGATTCCTTTATAAACAAAAGTGTCGATATGTTGAAGTTAATGCACTACAGTGACGAGGTAAAATACATTGGCGTGATCAGATCGACATTTCTGTTTTGGATTAGTGTTTCTTAATCCCTGGTACGCCAAGCCTTTTCACTGGGTCGCTCTGGATATGTGTACATTTCTTTTTTTATTATATCTATTCAAAATGATATCAAAGTATTACTACTGTGTATAGAATATCTACGTCATTAAAATCTAGATGCTTTTGCAAGCAAAACCATTTTAGAATTCGATTTTTAAATAAGTGTTTATGAAGGTATGGCATATTGTTATAGATGAAAGTTCAAACTGACAAATATTTAATTAACTATATAACTATATATACCTATATATACGCATATATACATACATATATATGTGTATGTATATAATTGTCTATATTTATGTATATATATATATGAACACGTGTGTGTATATATACACATATGTATATATATGATTGAATACATTTATGTGTATATATATATGTATATATACGAATATGTGTTTTCCATATTATCATCTTAATATCTGAAATATACATATATCATAAATAAATATATCACGTACATTATATTGAATCTTTTCCTCTGTCTGCTTGTTTTAAGGTTCTGGCCACGTGTGTGCCCTTATCTCTTTCTGAATCTCTCCATCTTCTTTTCCCTCACATTTTTCCTTCTCCTTTTTCATTTTACGTTTTCCGCCAGCGAAGAATACACCGACAAACGTATTTTACGTCTTTATTGAATTTTTTTCTCCCCTCCCCTTCCATTCTCAGCTTTGACGATCTCCTCGGCGCTCCGATCACCGATGACTATTTCCATTTCCTCGATTTCCGAGGTAAAGTTTGCGTGCAAGGAAAAGTCGGGGATGATACTTTGCTAAAATAAAAAAGAAGTCAAAAGAGAGAGAGATAAAAGAGTGATTGTGTACGGGAGGGGGGGTCTGGGAGTGTTTAGGGGAGGGGTTAGGATGGGCGTGGGGGTGCTGGATATGTGTGTTGTGTGCGAGTCGGTTGGTTGAATGGGCTCAAAGTTTGTAGCATTGCGTGGCGATTCAACTGAGGGAGGGGAGGAGAGGGAGAGGGAAGGGGGCGGGAATGAGTGATGTATAGATTGCGATGGGAAGAAGAGAGATGGAGGGAGGTAGGGAGAAAGAGAGGGGGGGAGGGAGGGGGAGAAAGAAAGAAAGAGAGAGGGAGAATGAGAGAGAAAGTATGAAGAGAAGAGAGAGAGAGTATTAATCGACTTCCTTAGGCAACCAAGTCTTAATTGGGCTTAATGTATGCTAATTAGTCTAATGGATCTACATAAATGTGTCAAGTATGATGTACAGGTATTTGTGCAAGTTCTGAGGCTATTAGATAGTTATTGGCTAGGGGGGTGTGAGGGTAACAGAACCTGACATTACTAGTACTATTATTACTGCTTCCGCTTCTTAACTACTACTATGCTATTACTATGGCTGTTGCTATTGAATTACAGTTACTACTACTATTATTACTGTGATAGTAGTGACTGTGAATATCACTACTACTACTACTCTCATGTTAATGAAGATAGAGATGATGATGGTGATGATGTTATGATGATGATGAAAATAATGTCTATTGTGTGATCTCCGGAAATCACAAAGATAATATATACCAAAAAAGATATAAAGTCTAGTTGACCTCTTCCTAACGAACAATATTAAAAAACCCCAATTTTAGCTTCAGAATAATCAATTGGTGGTTGTAAAGTACACAGAATTTCTATTTGTATATTTCTATATTATTTTTAAAGATATTGTGCAAAACATTCATACATCACCGACAAGGCTCGTATGAGCATAACCTCCGTACTCGCGCTTTCGTACACACACACACACACACACACATATATATATATATGATTCCCAAAATTTTCCTCGAGAGTAGAAGCAATGCAAATAAATAGAGTTTATGTGCAAATGTACCATCTGATATTACATTTTTGGCAGTAACACGATGGTACTTTCTAATATAAATAATCTTATTTGTAATAAAAAAGTTTATTTTTTTCCAAGTCTTGTGAGTTCTGTATATTATGAAAGATTGTTATCTAGAAATAGTTCTTACCCTTTATTTTATATTACTGATTGATTGATTTGCTATTTAGTTTGTTTATCTGTACCCATTTATCTATTGACATATTCATTCATTTACGTATTTATTTATTCATTGACGTATTTATTAATTTACATATTGCTTTATTCACTTGTTTATTTCTCCATCTATTCCTTTACCAATTTATTCATTTCAGCTTTGTATGTGAATCACTCATCATGGGAAAATGGTAAATGAGTGTTTTATAAATCAAGGCTATGAAAAGGTCGCATTTGTACAATGAAAGTGATCATTATTGTGTCCTCTGTGTCTCTACAAAAATATGTATAATTATGTGAATATATAAATAATTACTTCTTCGGCTATCTACATACATATATATATCTTTCTACATTATCTACCGATACACGTGCGCGCACACACACACATACTCACACACACAGACACACATACACAACCACCCATGTACGCACGTACATACACACACACACACGCACGCACGCAAACACACAAGCACACACACACACACACACACATCCACACACAAGCACACTCACAAACATACACGCACACACGTTGTTATTCTTACTAACCTGTTGAGCTCTTACCCAGCACTTCAACACTAGAGATGTATATATTCCTCTCTTTATATTTATATACATTCTGACTCCTATAATGCATTGCGCTGCAGGGAACCATTGTTAAAAACTTGTGCGCCTTAAGTTTATTAATTTCTTAGCGTACTGCCAATCTTTCTCTTCATAAGAACAAGTAAGCAAGTATTTGCTTTGATCTATGAAAATTGCAGAAAGAATGACAAATATGTAGCCTGAATTGTAGGGAGTAGAAGGGAGAGGGTGATCCATAAGAGGAAAATGACAAAAAAATATATAAAAAAATAATAATAAATAAATAAATTCCGAGACAGTAAATACTTACGTGAAGATTTGCGCATCCAAAGGCGTTCTCAGACCAAAGGAAACGCGATCATTAAATGCGTTGGCAATTTAAATATTCTTCTATAAACATAAGTGTCGATATGTTCATGTTAATGCACTACAGTCATGGCGTAGAGCGCATTAACGTGATATATCATTATACTCACTTCAGTGTTCTACAACCTTGAGGTAGAAAGCATTAACGTGATATATCGATATGTTTACGTTAAAGCACAGCAGTCATGAGGTAGAATGTATTGGCGTGAACACATTGACACTTCTGTTATAGATCAGTGTTTCTTCGTGAGATCTCCGTGAGTCACCAGTGTGTCTCTTTGGATATGTATATAGTTTTTTCCTCATTGTAAACAGTTTTTCCCTCATTATACCTATGCAAAAAGTTATCAAAGTATGAACCCTGTGTATAGAATACCTAAGTCATTAACATCTAGGCCTTGTATGTTATTACAAGCAGAAATATTTCAGAATCCGAATTTTGAAAGGAATACTTATGAAGGTATATAGGTCGCTATGATCATCCTGTTATAGATGAAAGTTCAAACTGATAAATTTAATGAACTGGTCTAAGAACACCGTTGGACGCGTTTGCTTTCACACACAATCACACAAAAACATACACACACACACACACACACACACACACACACACACACACAGATATATATATATATATATATATATATATATATATATATATATATACATATGTATCTGGTTACCAGGTTTATGTATAATGCGTGGCAGGATCGCGTCAACATAACCAATATAATCTGCTATGCGATAACAAAAGATAAAAATACACATCAAATACATTTAGGTTCGGAACATGTGTATAGTACTTTCATATAATAAAATAAGAAATAATGAGTCCACAATTACTATGAATTAGAATTAGATAGGAATGACATAACAGTATATAGTATAGCACTTAGTAAGTTGGAAACAATACTGAATTAAAATTATTTAGCACTTTGTTCCGCCTTCATCCTTAGTGGTTGCTACGTGAAAGTCACAAACCAAGTCAACTTCATGCAAACTTTTGCCGAGTTCTTCCTCGGTATTTTCTAATCCAATTTAAAATTAAAAAGATGTCAATAGTGGTTAAAAATCGTAAAACTTTATTTGGACAGCAGCGTACCCGTATGGATATATATATATATATACACTCACACACTCACACACAAATACACACAACCACACACACAACCACACACACACATCCACACACACAAACACAATAGCCAATATAATCTGCTATGCGTTAACAAAAGATAACAAAATACACATCAAATACATTTAGGTTCGGAACATGTGTATAGTACTTTCATATAATAAAATAAGAAATAATGAGTCCACAATTACTATGAATTAGAATTAGATAGGAATGACATAACAGTATATAGTATAGCACTTAGTAAGTTGGAAACAATACTGAATTAAAATTATTTAGCACTTTGTTCCGCCTTCATTCTTAGTGGTTGCTACGTGAAAGTCACTAAACAAGTCAACTTCATGCAAACTTTTGCCGAGTTCTTCCTCGGTATTTTCTAATCCAATATAAAATTAAAAAGATGTTAATAGTGGTTAAAAATCGTAAAACTTTAATTGGACATGCGGCGTACCCGTATGGATATATATATATATACACACTCACACACAAATACACACACACACACACACAAACACACAAACACAAACACAAACACATCCACATCCACACACACAAACACACACGCACACAAACATACACGCACACACGTTGTTATTCTTACTATCTTGTTGAACTCTTACCCAGCACTTCAACACTAGAGATGTATATATTCCTCTCTTTATATTTATATTCATTCTGACTCCCATAATGCATTGCGCTACAGGGAACCATTGTTAAAAACTTGTGCGCCTTAAGTTTATTAATTTCTTAGCGTACTGCCAATCTTTCTCTTCATAAGAACAAGTAAGCAAGTATTTGCTTTGATCTATGAAAATTGGAGAAAGAAAGACAAATATGTAGCCTGAATTGTAGGGAGTAGAAGGGAGAGGGTGATCCATAAGAGGAAAATGACAAAAATATATATATATAATAAAAAAAATAATAAATAAATAAAATCCGAGACAGTAAATACTTACGTGAAGATTTGCGCATCCAAAGGCGTTCTCAGACCAAAGGAAACGCGATCATTAAATGCGTTGGCAATTTAAACATTCTTCTATAAACATAAGTGTCGATATGTTCATGTTAATGCACTACAGTCATGGCGTAGAGCGCATTAACGTGATATATCATTATACTCACTTCAGTGTTCTACAACCATAAGGTAGAAAGCATTAACGTGATATATCGACATGTTTACGTTAAAGCACAGCAGTCATGAGGTAGAATGTATTGGCGTGAACACATTGACACTTCTGTTATAGATCAGTGTTTCTTCGTGAGTTCTCCGTGAGTCAACAGTGTGTCTCTCTGGACATGTATACAGTTTTTTCCTCATTGTAAACAGTTTTTCCCTCATTATACCTATGCAAAAAGTTATCAAAGTATGAACCCTGTGTATAGAATACCTAAGTCATTAACATCTAGGCCTTGTATGTTATTACAAGCAGAAATATTTCAGAATCCGAATTTTGAATAAAGGAATACTTATGAAGGTATATAGGTCGCTATGATCATCCTGTTATAGATGAAAGTTCAAATTGATAAATTTAATGAACTGGTCTAAGAACACCGTTGGACCCGTTTGCTTTCACACACAATCACACAAAAACATACATATACACACACACACACATATATACACATATATATCTGGTTACCAGGTATATATATAATGCGGGGCAGGATCGCGTCAACATAGCCAATATAATCTGCTATGCGTTAACAAAAGATAACAAAAATACACATCAAATACATTTAGGTTCGGAACATGTGTATAGTACTTTCATATAATAAAATAAGAAATAATGAGTACACAATTACTATGTATTAGAATTAGATAGGAATGACATAACATTATATAGTATAGCGCTTAGTAAGTTGGAAACAATACTGAATTAAAATTATTTAGCACTTTGTTCCGCCTTCATCCTTAGTGGTTGCTACGTGAAAGTCACAAGCCAAGTCAACTTCATGCAAACTTTTGCCGAGTTCTTCCTCGGTATTTTCTAATCCAATTTAAAATTAAAAAGATGTTAATAGTGGTTAAAAATCGTACTTTATTTGGACAGCAGCGTACCCGTATGGATATATATATATATACACACACACACTCACACACAAATACGCACACACACACACACACACACACACACACATCCACACACACAAACACACACACACACGTTGTTATTCTTACTATCTTGTTGAACTCTTACCCAGCACTTCAACACTAGGATTATATATTCCTCTCTTATATTTATATCATTCTGACTCCCTATGCATTGCGCTACAGGGAACCGTTGTATAAACTTGTGCGCCTTAAGTTTATTAATTTCCTAGCGTATGCCAATCTTTTCTTCATAGAACGTAAGCAAGTATTTGCTTGATCTAGAATTTGTGAGAAGAGAATGAAATAGTACCTGAATTGTAGGATAGAAGGGAGAGGGTGATCCATAAGAGGAAAATGACAAAATATATATATATAATAAAAAAAAAATAATAAAATAAAATCCGAGCAGTAAATACTTACGTGAAGATTTGCGCATCCAAAGGCGTTCTCAGACCAAAGGAAACGCGATCATTAAATGCGTTGGCAATTTAAACATTCTTCTATAAACATAAGTGTCGATATGTTCATGTTAATGCACTACAGTCATGGCGTAGAGCGCATTAACGTGATATATCATTATACTCACTTCAGTGTTCTACAACCTGAGAAAATGCTTTAAAGTGATATAGATATACCACTCATGTTCCAACTGAGTGATGATAATGTGAATCGATATGTTTACGTTAAAGCACAGCAGTCATGAGGTAGAATGTATTGGCGTGAACACATTGACACTTCTGTTATAGATCAGTGTTTCTTCGTGAGATCTCCGTGAGTCACCAGTGTGTCTCTTTGGACATGTATATCGTTTTTTCCTCATTATACCTATGCAAAAAGTTATCAAGTATGAACCCTGTGTATAGAATACCTAAGTCATTAACATCTAGCCTTGTATGTTATTACAAGCAGAAATATTTCAGAATCCGAATTTTGAATAAAGGAATACTTATGAAGGTATATAGGTCGCTATGATCATCCTGTTATAGATGAAAGTTCAAATTGATAAATTTAATGAACTGGTCTAAGAACACCGTTGGACGCGTTTGCTTTCACACACAATCCCACACAAACATACACACACACACACACACACATATATATACACATATATATCTGGTTACCAGGTATATATATAATGCGGGGCAGGATCGCGTCAACATAGCCAATATAATCTGCTATGCGTTAACAAAAGATAACAAAAATACACATCAAATACATTTAGGTTCGGAACATGTGTATAGTACTTTCATATAATAAAATAAGAAATAATGAGTACACAATTACTATGTATTAGAATTAGATAGGAATGACATAACAGTATATAGTATAGCGCTTAGTAAGTTGGAAACAATACTGAATTAAAATTATTTAGCACTTTGTTCCGCCTTCATCCTTAGTGGTTGCTACGTGAAAGTCACAAGCCAAGTCAACTTCATGCAAACTCTTGCCGAGTTCTTCCTCGGTATTTTCTAATCCAATTTAAAATTAAAAAGATGTTAATAGTGGTTAAAAATCGTAAAACTTTATTTGGACAGCAGCGTACCCGTATGGATATATATATATACACACTCACACACAAATACACACATACACACACACAACCACACACACACACACACAAACACAAACAAATCCACACACACAAACACACACAAACCCACACGCACGCAAACATACACGCACACACGTTGTTATTCTTACTATCTTGTTGAACTCTTACCCAGCACTTCAGCACTAGAGATGTATATATTCCTCTCTTTATATTTATATTCATTCTGACTCCCATAATGCATTGCGCTACAGGGAACCGTTGTTAAAAAATTGTGCGCCTTAAGTTTATTAATTTCCTAGCGGACTGCCAATCTTTCTCTTCATAAGAACAAGTAAGCAAGTATTTGCTTTGATCTATGAAAATTGGAGAAAGAAAGACAAATATGTAGCCTGAATTGCACAGTAGAAAGGAGAGGGTGATCCATAGGAAGAAAATTACAAAAGAAAAGTCCGAGACATTGAATACTTATGTGAAGATTTGTGCGTCCAAGATATTAATCGGTGAAACGATATCTGCAAAATTCCGTAAGAACTTCCGATAAAAGGAAACTGTTCCAGGGAAGGATCGGAGTTCTTTCTAAGTCTTCGGCAGAGGCATGTCAAGAATTGCTTTAAATTCATCTTGAATTAGTTGAAGGTATTATTCCCGAGAGAGAATCCTAGATAATTAATGGCAGAATATCCAAAGTAACATCTACTGGGTCTGGCAGTCAGTCCATGATACCGCAATCACTTGAACAATTTATCTAAATCTGATAAGTGTTCAGACCAGGTGGCATTGTGAACGATAATATTATCAAAATAGAAATCTCCGTTATTCAGACCTGCGATAACCTTTCTTATCAGGCGAATAAAAGTCGCACAAGCGGCCTTTAAGCCAAACGGCAACCTCGTGAATTGCATCAATCCCTTGTTCGTCGCAAAGGCCGTGCATGGTTTCGATCGTTCCAACAAGGGTATTTGCCAGTACCCTTTGCAAAGATCGATCTCTGTGAAAAAAATATCGCCGACAAAATTGCCCAAAGCACCGTCGATTGTTGGCATCGGCTCGGCGTCAAACACGCTCACGTCGTTCAGCGCTCGAAAGTCGACGCAGAAGCGCCACGAACCATCGAACTTCTTAACTAAAACGACCGGAGAGCAATATGGCAACTCGGACTGTTCTATCACTCCTAAGTCTAGCATCCTCTGAACCTCAGTATCGAATGTCTCTTTAAGATGATATGCAATCGGATAGGGCTTGCAATGCACAGGTTTATCAGTCGTTAATTTAATGTCATGCGTTATTGATGAAGTTAAACCTGGTTTATTTGAAAATACATCTGAATTCTTTGTTAACATATCTTCGACATCACCGATCTAACTATTTGTTAGCTCTCTGCAAATATTAACATTCCCGTCTTTATCCTTTCATACGGAGATATCACAAGTATCCGCCGTAGCTAGTTCGGTATCAATAATGCATACTTTGACATTCTTTTGCTTCGGAAGCATTTTCCTTTTCCCTCGCTACAAACTTTTCATCATGTTGACGTGGTAGAGCTTAATCTTACCACTTACCTTAACGAGGTAATCTACACCGTTATCGTGACGTTTGACCACTTTGTACGTGCTCTTCCACTGCATCGTTAGCTTGCTATTGGTGGAGGGAAGCAAGACAAGAACTTCGTCGCCTTTCGCAAACTTTCTCGCTTTAACGCTGCGGTCAAAATACGCCTTGTACAGCTTACTATTTATTTTAGCATGCTCAGTGGCAAGTTGTGCTGACTCTTCAAGTCTAGTGCGTAACTCCAGGACATACTGATACAAGCTTTTAACATCACGGTCTAGCTTTTCATTCGTCCATAATTCGTGCAAAACAGTCAGGGGTCCGCGAACTTTACGACCATATAGCAATTCAAACGGGGAGAATTTTAGCGTGTCGTTGGGGATTTCGCGATATGCAAACAGTACCGATGAAATGTATCGGTCCCAGTCATGAGGCTATTCGACGCAAAGCTTCTTTAACATAGATTTAAGAACTGCATGGAATCGCTCCACTTTACCGTTACAAGCAGCATGGTAGGGGCTTGTAAATATAACCTTTACCGACAGCAAGCGATGAATCTCCTACATTAAATCCGATTTAAACTGTGTACCTCGATCTGACAGAATCTCCTTCGGTATACCGACACGAGCAAATATGCTCATCAGATTCTCTGCAACAGTTATAGTGTCAATATTACGCAGCGGTACTGCCTCGGGGAAACGAGTCGCGCAGTCAATCATCGCAAGGATGTACTTGTGGCCTCTCGCGGAAGCATTCAGTGGCTCGACAAGATCAATGGCAACACGGCTAAACGGTTCGCTTATGACAGGCATGGAAACAAGCGGTACTTTGTGTGCGTTACCTTTTGCGGAGGATTTCTGGCAGGAAGGACAAGATCGGCAGTAGCGCTTAATATCGGGGCCTGAACCTGGTCAATAAAATTTATGGAAAATCTTTTCGGATGTTTTCCTAAGAGAAAAATGTCCAGCAACGGATGAATCATGAGCTGTTGAAAGAATGTAGCGCGTAAACTTACTCGGGACAACTCCTCATATTCATATTTACTTTTAATGCAAACTCTGTAAATCAAGTCTTTTATTTACTCGTACTTTACACTTCTACTTTTTTACGGTTAGACGCATCTTTATTAATATTAGTGTAATTGTTATTCTCCGTAGGCGTCCCGGAGATGTTCAACTTCGGTCGCTTCACGCCCGGAATCAATCCTATCAACACGTCAGTAAATTTGATCGGAGCGGCGACGGCGCTGACCCGCCCGGTGAAAAAGTCACACGACGTGACACCTGATCTCGGGGAATGATCGACCCACTCCAAGGTAATCGTAAACCGTGACCCTCCTTCTCTTCTTAACGTGAGAAGGAACAAGGGAATCTTTAACAATTACGGTTGAGCAGCCGGAATCAAGAAAAGCGTTCACGGGCTTGTTAAATAAAACCGCTTTTGCGGTGATACTATTCTGCGGTGTGAGATCGGTTTCGAAAACGAAATTCACTCTTCGTCTTCGAATTGCCCTTTAGTTCGGGACAATTAGGGCGAATATGACCCGTAAGTCTGCATTTGTGACAAACTGCATTAGCTTTTGATTCGGACCTCTCGCTTTCCTCCTTCCCCTGAAAACTTCTGAAAGTTTTAGGTCGCCGATGAGCTGCCCGAAATCTGTCGGCAGCTTGTGCCACTTCTAAAGTACTGTGAAATAACCTCTCCTTTAAGAAAATTCGTAAATCAGCTGGACAGTTTGTTAATATTTGGTCTCTGATTAAGAATTCAAGCAATTTGGCAAAATCCCCTTCCACTTCACTTAGCACTATCCAGTTCTTTAAATACTACTCCATCCGAGTCATCAGCTGTATGTCCGTCTCATTATCGCCTACTTTACTCTCACGAAATTTCTTCCGATACGAATCTGCATCTAAACAATAAGTTTTTAACAAAGCTTCCTTAAGGAGGGAATAATCGCACAAAACCTCCTCGTGTAAACTGGTGTAAGTCTTCAAAGCTTTGCCCGTGAGGTGAGCACCCAGGTAAACGTGATAATTAATGATCTCCCATCCCTGTAGATCGGCAATTCTCTCAAAGCGTGTAAGGTAATCGCTACTATCGTCTTTAGCTTCCCTAAAATTGGGTAGCTTTAAGTCTGGAAATATAGCACTGTTCCCCGTAATTTGCTCACTAACTTCACACCTAGGCCTGGCCAGCTCTAACTCGTGTTCGCGCCGTTTGCTCGCTTCTGCCGCTTCAACCTCTAATTTCTTTAATTCCAATTCCGCTTTCTTATATTCTCTTTCCCTCTGTCTCTCCCCTCGTTCGCTTTCCTTATTATACCTTTCTTCTTCCCGAGAAACAAGGACATAAATATCGTCCGTCGAAAGTCCTGCATCCTTGGCAATCTTTACCAATTCTAATGTATTAAAAGACATTTTAACAGAAGTTACCGCCTATTTCAGATAGTATTTAATATTATGAAATTTGTCCATAGACATCTGTTCAGCAGTACTATAAACAAGTATGAATCAATAACAGATTATTTAAGATAAATACCATGGACTTGCCAGCAATGCCATATCGATATGAATGCTATTTTGATTTTAGCGCCCAGAATAAAATCTGGCTCGCACAAAGAAAATTAGTCGTTAACAGTAATGATTAGATTATGCCGCATTGCGATCAAGACATCGTGAACATAGTCTAAATACTAAGCTCACGGAGTATACCACAGTCTTATCAGTATAAGAGTTACACTAACAACCAAAGACTGTTATCCCCAGCCATGTGACAACCCACGTGACAGTGGCAACTCTGAGACAGGCACGCATAACACTCATCACACAACCATCACCACACTCAGTCCATTACAATACCTTCAATATTACCTTATTCTCCATTTGGTTACCTCTAACCACTCACACGGCCGTCTTCTCTTCCAAGCACCGTGTTACAATCTATTAGAAACAAAACATGAATGAATCGTAGTAAATATTGGAGTAAGTAGTATGCACGTAGTAGCGACCTGGAGTAAATACTAC
>NC_051428.1:22360069-22371079 GCF_015228065.2 Penaeus monodon | reverse complement strand
GAAAATTCGAACGAATTTGATGGAATATATGAAGATATGGTCGCTATGTTGTATAGATGAAAGTTCAATTGATAAATTAATGAACTGGTCTAAGAACACCGTTGGACCCGTTTGCTTCACACAATCACACAAAAACATACATTTTACACACAAAACACCATATATACACATATATATCTGGTTACCAGGTATATATATAATGCGGGGCAGGATCGCGTCAACATAGCCAATATAATCTGCTATGCGTTAACAAAAGATAACAAAAATACACATCAAATACATTTAGGTTCGGAACATGTGTATAGTACTTTCATATAATAAAATAAGAAATAATGAGTACACAATTACTATGTATTAGAATTAGATAGGAATGACATAACATTATATAGTATAGCGCTTAGTAAGTTGGAAACAATACTGAATTAAAATTATTTAGCACTTTGTTCCGCCTTCATCCTTAGTGGTTGCTACGTGAAAGTCACAAGCCAAGTCAACTTCATGCAAACTTTTGCCGAGTTCTTCCTCGGTATTTTCTAATCCAATTTAAAATTAAAAAGATGTTAATAGTGGTTAAAAATCGTACTTTATTTGGACAGCAGCGTACCCGTATGGATATATATATATATACACACACACACTCACACACAAATACGCACACACACACACACACACACACACACACATCCACACACACAAACACACACACACACGTTGTTATTCTTACTATCTTGTTGAACTCTTACCCAGCACTTCAACACTAGAGATGTATATATTCCTCTCTTTATATTTATATTCATTCTGACTCCCATAATGCATTGCGCTACAGGGAACCGTTGTTATAAACTTGTGCGCCTTAAGTTTATTAATTTCCTAGCGTACTGCCAATCTTTCTCTTCATAAGAACAAGTAAGCAAGTATTTGCTTTGATCTATGAAAATTGGAGAAAGAATGACAAATATGTAGCCTGAATTGTAGGGAGTAGAAGGGAGAGGGTGATCCATAAGAGGAAAATGACAAAAATATATATATATAATAAAAAAAAAATAATAAATAAATAAAATCCGAGACAGTAAATACTTACGTGAAGATTTGCGCATCCAAAGGCGTTCTCAGACCAAAGGAAACGCGATCATTAAATGCGTTGGCAATTTAAACATTCTTCTATAAACATAAGTGTCGATATGTTCATGTTAATGCACTACAGTCATGGCGTAGAGCGCATTAACGTGATATATCATTATACTCACTTCAGTGTTCTACAACCATGAGGTAAAATGCATTAACGTGATATATCGATATACTCACTTCAGTGTTCCACAACCTTGAGGTAGAATGCATTAATGTGATATATCGATATGTTTACGTTAAAGCACAGCAGTCATGAGGTAGAATGTATTGGCGTGAACACATTGACACTTCTGTTATAGATCAGTGTTTCTTCGTGAGATCTCCGTGAGTCACCAGTGTGTCTCTTTGGACATGTATATCGTTTTTTCCTCATTATACCTATGCAAAAAGTTATCAAAGTATGAACCCTGTGTATAGAATACCTAAGTCATTAACATCTAAGCCTTGTATGTTATTACAAGCAGAAATATTTCAGAATCCGAATTTTGAATAAAGGAATACTTATGAAGGTATATAGGTCGCTATGATCATCCTGTTATAGATGAAAGTTCAAATTGATAAATTTAATGAACTGGTCTAAGAACACCGTTGGACGCGTTTGCTTTCACACACAACCACACACAAACATACACACACACACACACACACATATATATATACACATATATATCTGGTTACCAGGTATATATATAATGCGGGGCAGGATCGCGTCAACATAGCCAATATAATCTGCTATGCGTTAACAAAAGATAACAAAAATACACATCAAATACATTTAGGTTCGGAACATGTGTATAGTACTTTCATATAATAAAATAAGAAATAATGAGTACACAATTACTATGTATTAGAATTAGATAGGAATGACATAACAGTATATAGTATAGCGCTTAGTAAGTTGGAAACAATACTGAATTAAAATTATTTAGCACTTTGTTCCGCCTTCATCCTTAGTGGTTGCTACGTGAAAGTCACAAGCCAAGTCAACTTCATGCAAACTCTTGCCGAGTTCTTCCTCGGTATTTTCTAATCCAATTTAAAATTAAAAAGATGTTAATAGTGGTTAAAAATCGTAAAACTTTATTTGGACAGCAGCGTACCCGTATGGATATATATATATACACACTCACACACAAATACACACATACACACACACAACCACACCACACACACACACAACACAAACAAATCCACACACACAAACACACACAAACCCACACGCACGCAAACATACACGCACACACGTTGTTATTCTTACTATCTTGTTGAACTCTTACCCAGCACTTCAGCACTAGAGATGTATATATTCCTCTCTTTATATTTATATTCATTCTGACTCCCATAATGCATTGCGCTACAGGGAACCGTTGTTAAAAAAATTGTGCGCCTTAAGTTTATTAATTTCCTAGCGGACTGCCAATCTTTCTCTTCATAAGAACAAGTAAGCAAGTATTTGCTTTGATCTATGAAAATTGGAGAAAGAAAGACAAATATGTAGCCTGAATTGCACAGTAGAAAGGAGAGGGTGATCCATAGGAAGAAAATTACAAAAGAAAAGTCCGAGACATTGAATACTTATGTGAAGATTTGTGCGTCCAAGATATTAATCGGTGAAACGATATCTGCAAAATTCCGTAAGAACTTCCGATAAAAGGAAACTGTTCCAGGGAAGGATCGGAGTTCTTTCTAAGTCTTCGGCAGAGGCATGTCAAGAATTGCTTTAAATTCATCTTGAATTAGTTGAAGGTATTATTCCCGAGAGAGAATCCTAGATAATTAATGGCAGAATATCCAAAGTAACATCTACTGGGTCTGGCAGTCAAGTCCATGATACCGCAATCACTTGAACAATTTATCTAAATCTGATAAGTGTTCAGACCAGGTGGCATTGTGAACGAAAATATTATCAAAATAGAAATCTCCGTTATTCAGACCTGCGATAACCTTTCTTATCAGGCGAATAAAAGTCGCACAAGCGGCCTTTAAGCCAAACGGCAACCTCGTGAATTGCATCAATCCTTGTTCGTCGCAAAGGCCGTGCATGGTTTCGATCGTTCCAACAAGGGTATTTGCCAGTACCCTTTGCAAAGATCGATCTCTGTGAAAAAAATATCGCCGACAAAATTGCCCAAAGCACCGTCGATTGTTGGCATCGGCTCGGCGTCAAACACGCTCACGTCGTTCAGGCGCTCGAAAGTCGACGCAGAAGCGCCACGAACCATCGAACTTCTTAACTAAAACGACCGGAGAGCAATATGGCAACTCGGACTGTTCTATCACTCCTAAGTCTAGCATCCTCTGAACCTCAGTATCGAATGTCTCTTTAAGATGATATGCAATCGGATAGGGCTTGCAATGCACAGGTTTATCAGTCGTTAATTTAATGTCATGCGTTATTGATGAAGTTAAACCTGGTTTATTTGAAAATACATCTGAATTCTTTGTTAACATATCCTCCACATCACCGATCTGACTATTTGTTAGCTCTCTGCAAATATAACATTCCCGTCTTTATCCTTTCATACGGAGATATCACAAGTATCCGCCGTAGCTATGTTCGGTATCAATAATGCATACTTTGACATTCTTTTGCTTCGGAAGCATTTTCCTTTTCCCTCGCTACAAACTTTTCATCATGTTGACGTGGTAGAGCTTAATCTTACCACTTACCTTAACGAGGTAATCTACACCGTTATCGTGACGTTTGACCACTTTGTACGTGCTCTTCCACTGCATCGTTAGCTTGCTATTGGTGGAGGGAAGCAAGACAAGAACTTCGTCGCCTTTCGCAAAACTTTCTCGCTTTAACGCTGCGGTCAAAATACGCCTTGTACAGCTTACTATTTTATTTTAGCATGCGCAGTGGCAAGTGTGCTGACTCTTCAAGTCTAGTGCGTAACTCCAGGACATACTGATACAAGCTTTTAACATCACGATCTAGCTTTTCGTCCATAGTTCATGCAAAACAGTCAGGGGTCCGCGAACTTTCGACCGTAATTCAAACGGGGAGAATTTTAGCGTGTCGTTGGGGATTTCGCGATATGCAAACAGTACCGATGGAATGTATCGGTCCCAGTCATGAGGCTGTTCGACGCAAAGCTTCTTTAACATAGATTTAAGAACTGCATGGAATCGCTCCACTTTACCGTTACAAGCAGCATGGTAGGGGCTTGTAAATATAACCTTTACCGACAGCAAGCGATGAATCTCCTACATAAATCCGATTTAAACTGTGTACCTCGATCTGACAGAATCTCCTTCGGTATACCGACACGAGCAAATATGCTCATCAGATTCTCTGCAACAGTTATAGTGTCAATATTACGCAGCGGTACTGCCTCGGGGAAACGAGTCGCGCAGTCAATCATCGTAAGGATGTACTTGTGGCCTCTCGCGGAAGCATTCAGTGGCCCGACAAGTCAATGGCAACACGGCTAAACGGTTCGCTTATGACAGGCATGGAAACAAGCGGTACTTTGTGTGCGTTACCTTTTGCGGAGGATTTCTGGCAGGAAGGACAAGATCGGCAGTAGCGCTTAATATCGGGGCCTGAACCTGGTCAATAAAATTTATGGAAAATCTTTTCGGATGTTTTCCTAAGAGAAAAATGTCCAGCAACGGATGAATCATGAGCTGTTGAAAGAATGTAGCGCGTAAACTTACTCGGGACAACTCCTCATATTCATATTTACTTTTAATGCAAACTCTGTAAATCAAGTCTTTTATTTACTCGTACTTTACACTTCTACTTTTTACGGTTAGACGCATCTTTATTAATATTAGTGTAATTGTTATTCTCCGTAGGCGTCCCGGAGATGTTCAACTTCGGTCGCTTCACGCCCGGAATCAATCCTATCAACACGTCAGTAAATTTGATCGGAGCGGCGACGGCGCTGACCCGCCCGGTGAAAAAGTCACACGACGTGACACCTGATCTGGGGGAATGATCGACCCACTCCAGGTAATCGTAAAACCGTGACCCTCCTTCTCTTCTTAACGTGAGAAGGAACAAGGGAATCTTTAACAATTACGGTTGAGCAGCCGGAATCAAGAAAAGCGTTCACGGGCTTGTTAAATAAACCGCTTTTGCGGTGATACTATTCTGCGGTGTGAGATCGGTTTCGAAAACGAAATTCACTCTTCGTCTTCGAATTGCCCTTTAGTTCGGGACAATTAGGGCGAATATGACCCGTAAGTCTGCATTTGTGACAAAATGCATTAGCTTTTGATTCGGACCCCTCGCTTTCCCCTTCCCCTGAAAACTTCTGAAAGTTTTAGGTCGCCGATGAGCTGCCCGAAATCTGTCGGCAGCTTGTGCCACTTCTAAAGTACTGTGAAATAACCTCTCCTTTAAGAAAATTCGTAAATCAGCTGGACAGTTTGTTAATATTTGGTCTCTGATTAAGAATTCAAGCAATTTGGCAAAATCCCTTCCACTTCACTTAGCACTATCCAGTTCTTTAAATACTACTCCATCCGAGTCATCAGCTGTATGTCCGTCTCATTATCGCCTACTTTACTCTCACGAAATTTCTTCCGATACGAATCTGCATCTAAACAATAAGTTTTCAACAACGCTTCCTTAAGGAGGGAATAATCGCACAAAACCTCCTCGTGTAAACTGGTGTAAGCTTTGCCCGTGAGGTGAGTACCCAGGTAAACGCGATAATTAATGATCTCCCATCCTGTAGATCGGCAATTCTCTCAAAGCGTGTAAGGTAATCGCTACTATCGTCTTTAGCTTCCCTAAAATTGGGTAGCTTTAAGTCTGGAAATATAGCACTGTTCCCCGTAATTTGCTCACTAACTTCACACCTAGGCCTGGCCAGCTCTAACTCGTGTTCGCGCCGTTTGCTCGCTTCTGCCGCTTCAACCTCTAATTTCTTTAATTCCAATTCCGCTTTCTTATATTCTCTTTCCCTCTGTCTCTCCCCTCGTTCGCTTTCCTTATTATACCTTTTTTCCCTTCCCGAGAAACAAGGACATAAATATCGTCCTTTCGAAAGTCCTGCATCCTTGGCAATCTTTACCAATTCTAATGTATTAAAAGACATTTTAACAGAAGTTACCGCCTATTTCAGATAGTATTTAATATTATGAAATTTGTCCATAGACATCTGTTCAGCAGTACTATAAACAAGTATGAATCAATAACAGATTATTTAAGAAAATACCATGGGACTTGCCAGCAATGCCATATCGATATGAATGCTATTTTGATTTTAGCGGCCCAGAATAAAATCTGGCTCGCACAAAGAAAAATTTGTCGTTAACAGTAATGATTAATTATGCCGCAAAGCGATCAAGACATCGTGAACATAGTCTAAAAACTAAGCTCACGGAGTATACCACAGTCTTATCAGTATAAGAGTTACACTAACAACCAAAGACTTTATCCCCAGCCATGTGACAACCCCCGTGACAGTGGCAACTCTGAGACGGCACGCATAACACTCATCACACAACCATCACCCACACTCAGTCCATTACAATACCTTTAATATTACCTTATTCTCCATTTGGTTACCTCTAACCACTCACAACGGCGTCTTCTCTTCCAAGCACCGTGTTACAATCTATTAGAAACAAACATGAATGAATCGTAGTAAATATTGGAGTAAGTAGTACGCACGTAGTAGTGACCTGGAGTAAATACTACTCATGGGATCATCCTACTCACTGCGCCAATTTGTTGAGGTTTCCCCTTGTTAGTTCAGTATGATCCTTAGATGAGTTGGTATTTCCCCAGGATAATTATATTCACAGAACACATTTCACCAATATATTTACAATTTGTACAAGGTAAAAATAAGACAATAAGTGTGCATCCTCAAAAAACGGAACATTGGATCCAAGATGTCTTCCGATACAACTGGTTTGCTATCGGGGTATCTGAGCACAGCACTCAAGATTCGTTTCACTTTCATAAAAAGAAAGAGGAGACTGTAAAGGTTTGGGACCACTATTAGCATAGTTATAGTATAAACTATATCAGATCTATCATTCATGAAATTAAAAACAAGTATTATAATATGCCAATACATTCGCAGTACTCAAATATAATGTGTATGGGCCACGGAGGCTTGGGGCAAAGTGAGGTCGTGCTGATGGGTCACCGACCTTGCTTTGGTCGCGGGAACGGTACCAAGGAACTCATACACACGCACACACGCTTGTACACACACAGGAAAGCACGAAAGAAAATGTGTTGTTAATCCCTAGTTAAGGAAAACCACACTAACCCTGGACAACATGTATACAGTTTTCCCCATTACACCTATTCAAAAAGTTAACAAAGTATTACTCCTGTGTATAGAATGCCTAAATCATTAACATCTAAGCCTTGTATGTTATTACAAGCAGAAATATTTCCGAATCCGAATATTAGATAAAAGAATATTTATGAAGGTATTTAGGTCGCTATGATCATCCTGTTATTAGATGAAAGTTCAAACTGATAAATTTAATGAAGTGATATGAGAACACTATTGGACGCGTTTGCCTTCAAACACACACACACACACACACACACACACACACACACACACACACACACACACACACACACACACATATACACATACACACACATACACACACACACACACACACACGCACACACACACACACACACAACACACACACACACACACACACACACACACACACACACACACACCACACACACACACATAATATATATAATATATATATATATATATATATATATATATATATATATATATATATATATACCTGATTACAAGATATATATATAATGCGAGGCAGGATCGTTTCTACATAGCCAACATGACCTGCTATGCGGTGGAGGATATGCAAGATACAGTACATATGTATAGATATGATAATGTTCAGAATAATGTTTAGCACTTTGTTCCGTCTTCATCCTTAGTGGTTGCTACGCGAAAGTCACTAACCAAGTCAACTTCCTGTAAACTTCTGCAGGAAGTTTTTGCTGGAAGTTTTTCCTTCATATTTCCTTATCCAGTTTATAATTAAAAGGACGCTAAAAGTGGTTGAAAATCTGAAACTTTATTTTTCAGGATACACACACGCACGCACACACACACACACACACACACACACACACACACACACACCACACACACACACACACCACACACACACACACACACACACACACATATATATATATATATATATATATATATATATATATATATATGTGTGTGTGTGTGTGTGTGTGTGTGTGTGTGTGTGTGTGTATGTGTGTGATCCTTAGATGTGTGTGTGTGTGATATACACACACACACACTCGCACACACCCGACACACGCACACACACACATTCACCACACACACAACATTCACACACACATATATATACATACACACATTTACACACACACACACACACACACATACGTATATATACGTATATATGTATAATATATATATATATATATATATATATATATATATATATATATATAACACATATATATACATATATATATATATTATATTATATATATATATATATTATTATATATGGTTATGTGGTGTGTGTGTGTGTGTGTGCGTGTATGTAAGGGGAAAAATAGGGAAGGAAGAAATGAAAAATAAGATAATGAAGGTTTCGGTGAAGTATGAATGAGCGTAAATGTTGGGCAAACTCCCCAATGTCTGAAGCTAGCGTGAATGTCCGTGTTAGTTTAGATGAACGTTTCTTTCGGTCTATATACTAATTATACATATAAGGATGTAATCAGTGACACCTCATCGCAACGAAATGCACGGAAAGAATGTCACTCTTGTTTTTCTCCCCCCACCCCCCTGTTACTATGCTCACCCCCTGTGATACTAGTGTGTGTTCACCCCCCGTGTTACTAGGGGTGTGTTCAACCCCGTGTTATTAGTGTGTGTTCACCCACCGTGTTTTAGTGTGTTTTCACCCCGTGCTATTTGTGTGTTTTTCACCCCCCCTCCGCCCCCGTGTTACTAGGTGTTCTCCCCCATGTTACTTGACTTTGTTTCACCACCATTTTACTAGTGTGTGTTCACCCCCGTGTTAAGTGTGTGTTCACCCCCCGTTTTACTAGTGTGTGTTCAACCCCCCGTGTTACTAGTGTGTGCTCACCCGCGGTGTCACTAGTGTGTGTTCACCCCCGTTTACTAGTGAGTGCTCACCCACCGTGTGACTATGGGGGTGTTCATCCCAGTGTATCAGAGATTTTGAAATTACGCACGCAATTGTACATTCTTAAAAAATAAATAAAAACAGTAAGATTTCGTTCCCTATATCCTACTTGCAATGATCAGACGAAACAGAGAGCATCAACGATCACGGACAGTCAAAACAAACAAAAAGAAAATCAAGGATAGTAAAAATCATATGAACCTCATACCCCCTCATATATTTTATAATATAAAATATATATATAAAATAATATATATATATATATATTAAAATTTTTGTGTGTGTGGGGTGTGTGTGTGGTTGTGTGTGTGTGTGTGTGTGTGTGTGTGTGTGTGTGTGTTACGTATATATATGTATATATGCTATATATGTTATATACATGTGTATGTATACGATTAGATGTGTATATATATGTATATATGTGTGTATATAAAAGTATATATCGTATATATATATGTATATATATTTGCATATAAATGTATATTATGTATATTATGTTGTAAGTATATATATGATATATATGTATATATATGCATATGTATATAAAACGTATTATAACATTATTATATTATATATATATATGTATATATATGTATAAAATTTTTATATAACGTATGTTTTATATATATAATTATATAAAATATATATATATATATATTATATATAATATATATGTATTTATGTATATATCAATGTTATCAATTAAAGTTATATTTCCTACAACATCCAATAAGTCTTCATATCTCCTAAAATATTTCCTACGACATACAATGATGTTTTTCAACAAACCATGAAGTTTTCGGAAAGTTAACATTAGAATTAATTTTATTGGCAACGGGCTTAAAGGGGTTTATGATAAACAGACCCATGGGAATATCAAGAACAGATGCAAACATACATACATACACACATACACACACCACACACCCCACAAAATACACCCCACACACACACCACACACACACACACACACACACACACACACACTCACACACACACACACACACACACACATATATATATATATTATATATTATATATATATATATACTATATATATATTATATATATATTATATATTTTAAAATATTATATATATATATATATATATATATACGACGCACACACACATACAACACACCCCAATACACACACACACACACACACACACACACCCCACACACACACATATACCACACCACACACACACACCACACCCCACACACACACACTCACACACCCCAACACACACACACACACATATAATATATATACATTATATAAAATATATATATATATTATATATATATTAAAATATAATATATATATATATTACACGCACCCCACCATACAAACACACACACACATCCCCACAACACACACACACACACACCACACACACACAAAACACCCCACACACCACACACACACACACACACACCATATATACACACACACACACACACACACTATATATATATATATAAAATATATTATTATATAATTATATATATATATATAATATATATATACATATATATATATAAAATATATATATATATTTTTATATATATATATATTATATTATACGTGCGCGTAAGAGTAAATAAATAGTGCAAAAACTACAATACATCTGGTCTAAAAAGAATAAGTATTTGGGGTTTATTTCTTGTAATATTTGTGTTTTAAAGTAACGTGGCT
>NC_051428.1:22340069-22347569 GCF_015228065.2 Penaeus monodon | reverse complement strand
GTCAGATTTTTTAATTACTTCCCTGTCTCACAGCTAGATGAAAATCAGTACAATGCTACTCCTTTCCCCCAGAGGTCATCGAAAGAAACCCTACTAACATGGGCCAAAAAATTCCCTTTCCGGACAGACTTCCCTTTAACGTTACATAGGGGAGCCCCCCTCCGTTCGTCCATACCAACCCCTCCCCGTCAGTCCCCAAAACTGTTGGCGTCAGGACCCCCACCCCAAAACTTGCCTTTCACACCCAGATCCCACTATGTGCCCAACCGGGGCCATCCCCGATCAAAACTGCCTGTACAACACGCACATGGCCAACGTGGGGGCCCCCCATAAGTATATAGGGCTGTCCCCCTACAAATTTAGTTGAGGTAGAACTTCAATTCAAACTTGGTCACACTACATGAAGCCATACGAGAAGCACGTCGACGTTTTTTCTCTTTACCCTTACTCCAAAATCTGTCACTCTACAATTTTCCCCCTAAACCCCCCCCCCTACATCCCCCCCCTTTTCTCCCCCCTATTCCCATCAAATCTTTGCCATCTAAACCCAGCACCCAATCTCTAAAAGATTTCAATCCCCACTACAACCCAAACCCCCCCTTCCCCCCTCGCACACCTAACGACAGAAAAAACTTTCCCACCCCTCTTCCCTACCACACAATCACCCCCACTTTCCTTTGCCCCTATGCTTGAACCCCATCCTCTTTTCCCCCCCTCCAAAAACCCTTTTTCCCCAAAAAAACCCCCCAAACCCAAACTCCCCAGAAGAAACCTGAAAATTTCGATTCCCTCAGAAAACTGACACTCAACCCCAATACAATCCTGCTCCTTAAACACACCAGTAATCTGATACCACCCTCCTCCTAACGATACCCCCCACACCCAACCTCCTACCCCCCCCAAAAAACCCACCCCCCGCCCCCCAACCCCCCCAAACAACCCCACCTTTCCCCTTATCCTTCCCACTCCCTCGGGATACACACGTGAACCCCCTATTCACAAGTATCCCCTTCTAAACCCCCCCATCTCCAAATCCCCCTCCTAGTAGAACCCAACTCCCAACCTTCCCCCCAAACCCTCTAAACCCTTTTTCCCCCCCTCTAGCTTTTTCCCCCCCAAAAAATCTCAAACACGTACTACAATCTATATCAGTAAAGTATAACTACCCTTTCATTGGAATATTCGCGGTTTTCCGCTCCACAGACCGACCTTGTATATCCTTCCCTTTTATAACCCATCTATTGATCCTTAAAGAGCCCTTTTTTACAACCCTCATACCAACCCCCAAATTTCTTTTTGTCTTTCCCCCCTTTCCCCTTATGTTATCCATTTATAAATCGAAAAACCTTATGTCACACTCCCTTTCAAACCAAGTCCCTTGCCAGTTACCCGTATCTTCCTTTCATCTTGGATCCAGTGATTTCAGCTATTCTCCCCTTCCCACCCCATTGACTTTTTTGCTTTGAAAATCAAATTCCCAATTTAAACCATTTTTCCTCATAGTGGTGACTTTTAATGCCCCAAACTCTATGGGGGTCTATCAAAAACCCCCCAGGCCGTCTCTAGAGCGCTTTCTCTCCACGCTGCCCTACTATCAAAATTTTCAGATCGCCCCACACACTTTGATAGATGCCGAAATTTTTCAGCTTGACCTCTTTATTCTCCCCTTCCTTCATTTAATTTCCGGCAGTCTTAGACCACTTTCCCTATAGTGACCACTTTCCTTTTCCCCTTTTCCCCTACTTCATACGTACCCTTCCAATCCCCACGCGGGTGCTTTGATAGACCCGATGGCTACTTTCATTTCCTCCTGCTATCTTTACCCCCCCTCCTCCCTCACCTCCATTTCAAAAATGAAAAAGTTTTCAAAAATACAGTTTTAAAGAGCGCACATACAGCTATCCCCAAACCCTCAAGACCATATACCCCAAATGGTTCCGGGGTGGAATTTGTTGCCTAAACCCCTTCGCTTAAAACGGCGCCTGGAAAAGTTTCCGCTACAAGAGAGGTACTCCAATAACTATCAGCCCCTTTTTCCTTTAAAGAGATTTTGCCATCCCGTCTACAAAACCCGGATAGTAAAACAAAAAGCTGGGGAAATTTTGTTCATCAATTAAATCCTTTCATCTATCTCAATGTTTGGGCGCCGATTCATAAACTATCAGGCAAACATACCCCCCATCCTGCCCTGTCCCCCATACGAAATACCCTATTTCTGATCCTCTCCAAGTTTTCTATGAAAATGGGTGATATTTCAGCCAGGTCAGTAGTGGTTTTTCACCTTTCTCCCCATTCTTTCTTTAAGACCACCGAGAAGTACCCCCTTTCCCTTTACCCATCTCTGAGAGTCCTATAATGCCCATTTTCTTTCCCTGAACTTTACTGCCCCACAATCGTGCCGTAACACTCATGAGGCCCTGACGGTTTTTATACGTATGCTCCGGGAAATCCATCTTCTCCTTATCCTTTTCCCAAAAAATTTTCAACCACATATGGCACAGGAAATTTCCCTTTTAAATTTGGCGAGAAGCTCTTCCTTCCCTTCCTGAAAACCCCAAAAAATCGGGTACCCTTCCTCAAGATATCGCCCATCGCACAAATAGCTCTTGTGCAAATATTAGAGCGAATGGGAACTTCCCCTTAAGGTTACTTAATCCAATCTTCTCTCTCCTTCCCAATTCGGGTTTTTGCCGTGCCGAGCACAGCTGACCCCCTTGCTCATTTTTAAATATATTTCTGCATTTGCACGCCCCTGAAACCGTACTAGCTATTTTTTTTTATCTAGAAAAAAAACATATGATACGACATGGCGGACCCTATTCTCCAACAAAAGTCCTTTAGGCATACGTGGAAAAATGGGTGTCTTTATAAGTCCTTCCTCCCCAACGCACTTTTCCCGGCAAAAACGCCCCTGCCACATCATCTTTCTTTCCCCAATCGAAGGGTTCCCCCAAGGCAGTTGCTCGTACCCCTTATTCTTCTTGCTGTTAATATATTGTTCAGTTTACACCAGGGGCCCGGCATCAGTATATGTTTATGATTTAACCATCATGCCCCTTTACAATCCCTACAAAAATTTTACCAATTTTTCAATTGAAAACTCATCATATCTTCCTGGGCCCAAACCCCGGGTTCCGCTTTTTTACCTCTAAATCTTTTTCCATTTTTTCTTCGCTCAGGGGAGGTCCCCCACCCCCCCCCTCTTCTTATACACTCCACCCAATGCCGTTCTTGGCAAATTCCCAGGGTCATTTTTGATCCAAACTGTCTGGCGAGACCATATTTACACATTAAAGAAAAAACTCCCGCCGTCTTCGAATCTTAAAATCTATCCCCTATTCATGGGGCTCAGATCGAAAAATCTCCTTCCTTCAGTTTCTTTGATCCTCTCCACTCTTGATTATGGATGCCAATTACTCCTCTGCCCCAAAATTTTCCTGCCAATTTGATACAAACCCTCATTTGGGCCTTTGCTTTTGCACTAGGCGCCTTTTGCTCCTCCCCAGTTGAGAGCCTGTACACTGAATCGGGTTACCATCTTATTCGACGTCGTGCCCTTTTCTCTCTCCGTGCTTTTCGATTACCAATTTTCCCCACAAATAAATATCCCACAACCCCACTTTTTACTTTCTTTATCCACGATTACCTACTCCTTTTTTTCCCCCTCGCAGGATATCCTCCTTCCCTTCCCTTTCCCCATCTCCAACCCTCCTTTTTTCTGTCCTTCGTCCCTCCCGGTTATACCTCACCCCATATTTGCTTTCTGTTTTTCCCCGACCCCCCAAATCAAAATCCCCCCTATGTCCTTTTCCCCACATTTTCCCTTTACCCTGTTCCCCCTCATCCTCTGTATTTACTATATACGATGGCTCCAAATCCCCTCCGGGGGGTTTTTCAGTAACTTCTCAACTCTACTTTAAAAAACTCCCCTTTCCCCCGAATCAGTGTCCTTTACAGAACTGTATGCCTCCCCTTTTTCTCAAAACAAATACTCATCTCCTCTTTTTCTTTTACAATTTTTTTTGACCCCGTAACTCTTAAAACCCCATAAAGTCAAAACAACCACCAACCCCCCGTTTTTAAGATCCAGAATGGTGTTTTTCCGTCCACACGCCATAAAACAACAAATTTTTCGGCTGCCCCGCCTGTTTAATCCCCGGGAAGAACAAGCAGATACCTGCACGCCCCTTTTAGTCCAACATACCAACCGCTTTCCCCGTATCCCAAACCAGGGTTTTACCCACACTTTAAAACCTTTTTATAATCGATGCAAACTTTTTTGGGCAAGCATCCGCATAATAAATACATTTTGTAAAAAAATATCAATTTCCTGGTCAACCCATTTTATCGAACAGACGTTTGGGGGCCCCCCGCCCGTTTCGCATTGGCCCCCACCCGTTAAAAACTTATTGATGTCACAATTGATCCCCCCTTTTGTTCCTTATTAATTTCCCTTTCAAAACCCACATCCTATTTCGTGCCCCCTTTGAAACAACCCTACCTCACCCTTCCCCCACCTATCCCCCTTTTACGACTCCACCCATCAGAATCCTTACAGAATCCACATTTTTGTTCAACAACCATTCTCTTTCCCCAAACGATACATACCTTATTAATCAACTCCCCTTTCCACACCCGACCCTAAACCCTTTTACTCACTAATTCCCCCTTGCCAGCTTGAAACAAACACTAACCCCCCTCCCAACTTTAAATAAGTGCTACATGGGGCCTTATGTCTGCACATTTCTCTTTCTTTTAACCCTAACCATTAACCATTAATCTGAAAAATCTTAAACTTTACATTTCTTCCTATAAAAAATTGCACATTTTTTCCTAAAAAAGCTTTGATAAAAGTTAAAAGGACAGAATTGCAGCTCGAAAAAGGAAAAAATGAAGGTGCCAAAATGAAAAGTCTGGTGATTTTCGGATAATATTTTAATACTAAAGTAACAAGCTGGAAAAAGTGACGATGGACCTTCCTTGTATATTATACGATAATTTAAAAAACAAGACTTTATTTCAATACTAATATGGATTATTTACGATGAAATAGAAAAAAAATTAGAATCGTAGCAAATCTTTCATGATTTATGAAAACACAAACGTTTCTTAACATGATTTTGGTATCTTTGGTTTCCCCATTTTTCTTGTTTAAGCTATGAGGTTTAAAAAAGGATTATGTTTCACAGACATAATATATAATTGTGGTGTGGTGTGCCTGGCGTGGGGGTGTGCGTGTGCTGTGCGTTGGTGGCGGTGCGCGTCGTTTTTTGGGTGGCGTGTGGTTGGGGTGGGTGTGGGGGGTGGGTTTTGGGTGTGGGGGTGGGTGGGATGGGGTGTGGTGTGTGAATATAGGGTTTTCTTTTTCTAAATTAACAATACGATATGACGACGAAAACGGTGGGAAAAATGTGCTGTGTTATGGTACCCTTGCTCACATAATATTAAGTCCCAAATTAATTCTGTGGTAATGATATTATCTGACAACGAAAGCAAACTGAAGAGTAAAAAATTGAGGGATTTGAAATGTAAAACTGCTTGTTACCACCACCGGCCTGGCTGACGCTGGCAAGTCTACGGTGGGGGTATGGATGCCACGGACGCCCACGTTGACTGACGTCCGCTTGTAATCGGATTTGATTAAATAAGAGGAATCGGTGCCTTCCATAGTCTGGGGTGAGTTGCCACGTTTCCATTTTCTGAGACTGGACGCACTATAGTTCTCTCATCATGCCACCCATTTAGTCAGGTTTGTGCTCTTGATTCTCAGCGTTATTAACACAACTTTATAGTTTATTTGTGGCCGTGTGGCTGAAGATGATTCCGTCTATTGTCATAAAATCATCTAAAGTAAATATAATGGAAAGGCTCTATCTCGCCCATGGCTAGTTTCAACACAACATAACGATTTTTATAATGATTTTTACAACAATTATGAGTGTTATGATTATAACGATTAGTATAATGAGAGTGAAGACGATTATAACTACGGTAATAAGGATTGTTATGTCGTTCTACTATATCTTTACAACGATTATTATACGGACTACTGTGGTTCGATTCGCAGACAAAGCACCCTAACAATAGCAAGATCTGTAAGTAAGGTATCATCATTTCGGAGTTCTGTGCAGCTTTGTATGATAAAGCCTATGACGTCACTTGAAGGCAGTTGAGAACAGGGGGAGGGGATTGGAGAGTGGTAGGCTGGGGGAAGGAGATAGCAGAAAGTGTTACCAACTGAGGAAACACTTAATTTTTAGATGGTTCATTTCGTTGATTTGCTAATTTGTACAGGCGATGATTAACAGCGATTACCTGTTGGTTTATGTCGTATATTTTACTTGGCTTCGATTTTATATATGCTCGTGCTGCAGCTTCGGTATGCTATTGTCATTGTTCTGTGAGTTGCACTGCTGACCAGTTGTGAGGGTGGTGTTGGTTGACGGGAACGCACGGTCTGGTTGCAGTCTACTGGAAGAGAAGGATGATGGTAGCGTGGATGGAGGTTGAGGACAGTAGCGGCCGGCTTGTGCAGAAGACCCGGGCAGCGGGTAGGCCTGGTGGTGTGTCTGAAGTGGTGGCCCCTGGAGGAAGCAGCGTCCGAGCGGGACCGTGACTCGAGGTAGAGTGTTTTCATGGGTCAAAGTGTCGGTCAGAGGTCATGAGCGCTGTGGGCGTGGCAAGGTCAGTACGCCGCCCTCATTGGTCAGACGCGGCAGTTAGAGGGCGTGACCTCGAAGGCACCTAACTATTATCAGAGTTATAATAAAGAAATAAAATGAACAAAGAAGACTTGGAATATGAATGATAATATTGTTTTATTCTATCAATGCATCTGCAAAATTCAAACGTTTTCGACGAATTTATTATGAAAACACAAATTATACAACACACATCGCATATAATTATAAAACCAAAATAGAGCTAACATAATATATAATAAAATAAATCTTATAATAAAGATGCGCGTCATGACATAGGTGCGACATCTAACATATGCTAAAATCACCATATGTGGGAGATCAATGTACCGCTATATATCTGGAAAGGGTATTTGTGACGTCCTTTCCGAGACTTCAAAGTTGTCTGTAAATGGAAACAGTCGAACAAACCATTCATGATTTTCATTATGTGTATGAACGCTGTAGTTGGTTTGGGGAGTTAGCTACTTTGCTTGGCCACTGTGCTAATTCAGTGGGTTTCTTATTTTACTTTAGCTCATAATGGGAATATTTACTTGCCAGATTCCCCTGCAAAATACATGTTACGTTGTGCAAGCATATCTGTCTCATCCTCATTGCTACATGTCATTGCAAGTTCAGCCTCATAATCAGAAGAGCAAAGTATCATTGCAGTTAGAGAGAGCTCCCGTTCTAGGTCGTATTCGTCCATTTGTTTGTCTGTATAGTTTCTTTGATCTGTACTACAACCGGAAGTTTCGGAATCTATGTTATATCTGGTGTCCATGAGGCCATCTGTACATCCTATGTATGCTGTAAT
>NC_051428.1:22322189-22329689 GCF_015228065.2 Penaeus monodon | reverse complement strand
AAGCTATAAGCATTAACAAAACTAACAGACCTTTGGTAACCCCAACCCTTGCGGGAACCCCATCCAACCCTCAATACTTGCACCGGAACAGTTCAATCTCCCCCAAATTGCCCAATCTAATGACAAAGATTGGTCAGATTGTGAGATCTACTTGCCTGTCTCACAGACTATGATGAAAACATCAGTACAATGCTTAACTCCATTCCCCCCAGAGGTCATCAAAAAGAACCAAACTAACATACCCAAAAATTACCTTCCGTAGACATGACCTTCCCTTTAACCGTTTTACATAGGAGGAGAAATCCCTCCCTGTTCGTCCATTACCAACCTCCTCCCGTCAGTGCCAAAACTGTTGGCGTCTAGGACACCCAGCCAAACATTGCCGTTCCACAGCCAGATGCCCCTATGGTGCCCAACCTGGCCATACCCGATCTAAACTGCCCTGTAAAAAATCACGCACATTTTGCCAACTTTTGGCGGCCCCCATAATGTATTCTATAGGGGCTGTCCCACCTACAAATTTGAGTCTGAGGTAGCAAACTCTCAGATTCAAATTTTGGACTCACACTACATTGAAGCCATAACGAGAAGCACGTCGACGTGGTTTCTTCTTCTTACTCCTTCCCTCCAGTAATACTGCTCACTTCTACCAAATTCTCCTAAACCCACCCCCCCTACATCTAACCCCCCCTCTCTTTAACCTCCTACCTTCCCCAGTCAAACTTTTTTTGCCATCCTAAATCCAGACACCCAATCTCTACTACAGATATTTCAATCACCACTACAACCCCAACACCTTCCCCCTCCCTCCTCGTCACTAACCCGTAACAGACAGAACAAACGTTCCACCCCTCTTCCCCTACCAACAATCACCTCCACTTTCCTTTGCTCCTATGCTTGAGACACCAGTCCTCTCTTCCCCCCCCCTCACAAGAAATCCTTTATCCCCCAAAACTCCCCAACCAACTCCTCAGAAGAAACCATTGAAAAATCAAGATTAACCTCATAAAAACTGAACACTCAACCTCCAAATACAACTCCTGCTTCCTTCCACACACCAAGTAACTGCTGATATCCATCCTCCTCCTAACGATATCCCCCCTACAACCCAATCCTCCAACCCCCCCCCAACACAGCCCATCCCCCCCCGACCCCAACCCCCCCCACAATAACCCTCCCACCATCCCCTCTATCCCTTCCCTCCCTCCTGGATACACACGTGAATCCCTTATGTCACAAGTATCCCCCTTCCTCAGACCCTCCATCTCCTAATACCCCTCCTTAGTAGAACACCAACTCCCCACCTTTTCTCCCATCTCAGACCTCTCAATCCTTTTCCACCCTCTTAGCTTCTTCCCCCTCAAATCTCCAACACGTACTACAATCTATATCAGTAAAGTATAACTATCCTTCTTGGAATATTCGGGGTTTTCCCCGCTCCCACAGACCTGACCTACGTCATATCCTTTCCTCTTATAATCCATCTATTGTAATGCCTTCAAGAGACCTTTCTTACACCATCCCTCCAATACCAATCCCCAATTTATCATTTTTGTCTCTCCCTTTTCACTTCCTTTAATGTCTCACCCATACTTATCAATCAGAAAACACCTTATGTCCACCCTCCCTTTCAAACCAAGTCCCTTGCACAGTTATCCGTTATCTTCCTTCTCGTTGGATCACAGTGATTTCAGTCTACTTCTCCCCTTCCCACCCCATTGACTTTGTTGCTTTTGAAAATCTAATTTCCCAAACTTCAACCCCCTTTTCCTCATAGTTGGTGACTTTAACTTGCCGCCACACTCTTTGGGGTGATTCTATCACAAACTCCCCGAGGGCCGAATCTCTAGAGCGCTTTTCTCCACAGCTGACCTTACTATTCTAAATTCAGATCGCCCCACAAAACTTTGATAGATGCACGCAATCTTTTTTTCAGCATTGACCTCTCTCTATTCTCCCCTTCTCTTCATTTACGAATTTTCCACTGGTCAGTCTTAGACCACTTTCCCTATAGTGCCCCACTTTCCATTTTCCTCCTTTCTCCTATTTCAATACGTTACCATTTTCCTAACTCCCCACGCTTGTGCTTTGATAGAGCCGACTGGCATACTTTCACTTCACTCTCTGCTATTCATACCCCTCCAAATCCTCCCTCACCTCCATTTCAAAAATGATACAGTATTTCACAAATACAGTTTTTAAGAGCTGCACATACAGCTATCCCTCGAACCTCAAGACCAAATAAACCTCCAAATGTGTTCCCATGGTGGAATTCTGATTGCACTAAAGCACTTCGCTTTAAAAAGTGCAGCCGGACAGTTTACCGCTACAAGAGAGGTTTCTCCCCAAAACAACTATCAGCCCTTATCTCCTCTTAAAAGAGCATTCTTGCCTATCTCCGTCGTACAAATCCGGAAAAGTAAAAACAAATAGCTGGGGAAATTATGTTTTTATCAATTACAATCCTCCCACATCTATCTCAAATGTTTGGGGGCCGAATTCATAAACTATCGGCAAACATACCCCCCATCCTGCCCCTGTCCTCCATTTATTCGAATTACCCTTATTTCTGATCCTCTCCAAGTTGCTAATGAACTGGGTGATTATTTCAGCCAGGTCAGTAGTGGTTCTCACCTTTCTCCACACTTATTCTTTTTCTATTAAGACCCACCAGAGGAACGTAACCCCCATTTACCTTCACCCCATCCTCTGATGAGTCCTATAATGCCCCATTTTTCTTTCTCTGAACTCCTACTGCCCACAATCGTTGCCGTAACACTCATGAAGGCCCTGACGGGTATTCACTTACCCGTATGCTCCGGCAACTCCCCATCTTCCTCCTTATCCTTCCTATTAAAATTTACAACCACATATGGACATCAGGAAATTTCCCTTCTAATTGGCGAGAACTCTTATCCTTCCCTTTCCTGAAACCCAATAAATTTGGTACCCTTCCTCAAGACTATCGCCCCCATGCACTAACTAGCTGCTTGTGCAAACTATTAGAGCGAATTGGTGAACTTCCGCTTAATGTGTTAATCTTGAAAACTCACAATCTTCTCTCTCCTTCCCAATTCGGTTTTCGCCGTGCCAGAAGCACAGCTGACCCCCTTGCTCATTTTGAGACATATATTACTCTGCATTTGCACGCCATGAAACCGTACTAGCTATTTTTTTTGATCTAGAAAAGCATATGATACGACATGGGGGTACCATATTCTCCAACAAAACCCGTCCTTCTAGGCATACGTTTGGGAAAAATGGGTGTCTTCATAAAGTCCTTCCTCTCCCAACGCCCTTTTTCCCGGTCAAAATCGCCTCTGCCACATCATCTTTCTTTCCCCAAAACGACAGGTGTCCCACAAGGCAGTTGTGTCAGTACCACTTTATTCCTTCTTGCTGTTAATGATAATTGTCTCAGTTTTACCACCAGGACCCGGCATATCAGTATATGTTGATGATTAACCATCTATGGCCCTCTGACACATCCATACCAAATCTCTACCCAATTTTTCAATCTGCAATCTCATCAGTATCTTCCTGGGCCACAAAACCATGGCTTCCGCTTTTCTTTCCTCTAAAATCTTTTCCCCCATTCTTTTCTCTCGCTCACGTGTAGGTCCCTACCCCCCACTCTTCTTAATGGCATCCACTCATTTTTTTTAAAGCCGTTCCTCTGGCAAATTCCTAGGTGTCATTTTTTGACTCCAAACTGTCTGGCGGACCATATTCTACACTTAAAGAAAAGCTCTCCGCCGTCTTCGAATCTTAAAAACTCTATCCCATATTATTTTATTGGGGCTCAGATCGGGAAAACTCTCCTTCATCTTCATTTTTTTTACTTTGGGGTTCCTCTCCACTCTTTTATTATGGATCCATATCCTACTCCTCTGCCTCAAATTCTTTCCCTTTGCCCATCTTATACAAAAACCCATTGACTTGGTCTTCCCCTTAGCACTAAGGGGGGCCTTTTCGCTTCCTCCCCAGTTGAGAGGCCTGTACAACTGAATCAGGCTTACCATCTCTATCTCGGGCGTCGTGCCCTTCTCTCTCTCCGATGCTATGTTCGATTCCACCAATTTTCCCTCACTACTAACTAACTATCCCACAACCCCTACTTCTTACCTTAGCTTCATCTCCACGTTACCCACTTTCCTCTCTCCACTTGCATGGATATTTCCTCTCTCCCATTCCCCTTTTTCCCCCATCTCCAACCTCTCCCGTTCTTTTGTCCATTTCCGTCCCTCCATGGCTTATACCTCACCCCATATTTGCTCTTCGTTTTCCCCGACCCACCAAAATCAAATATCCCCCTACTGTCCTTCTCATACATTTCCTTGACCATGTCTTCCACTTCATTCCTCTAGTATTCACGTATATTTCTGATGGCTCCAAATCCACCTCCGGTGCTGGTTTTGCAGTAATCTTCTCAACTCGTACTTTCAAAATACTCCCTTCCTCCTGAATCCAGTGTCCTTACTTACAGAACTGTATGCACTCCTTTTTGCTCTAAAAAACATATACTCCTCTCCTCTTCCTCTTTTACAATTTTTACTGACTCCCGTAACTCTTAACTCTCATTAAGTCAATCACACCACCAATCCCCTTGTTTGTAAGATCCAGAAACTGGTTTGTTCTACCTGTCCACACGCCCCTAAAACAATCAAATTTTTGCTGGCTGCCCAGCCATGTTGGAATCCCCGGCAATGAAACCAAACAAAATACACTAGCACGCCACGCTTCTATGTCCAATATCATACCAACCACGCTTCTCACGTATTCCCAACCAAAGGATTATTACCCACACTTTAAGACCTTCTTGTATAATCGATGGCAATCTATTTGGTCAAGCATCCGCACTAATAAATTACATTCTGTAAAACTATCAATCTCCTCCCCTGGTCAACTCCATTTCATCGGACAAGACGTTGGGAGAACCGCTCTCGCCCGCTTACGCATTGGCCACACCCGTCTAACACCTCCTATCTGATGTCACAAACAGATCCACCCATATGTTCCTTATGTAATGTTCCCCTATTCAATCCCACACATCCAATTGTCGTGCCCACGTTTTGAAACAACCCGTACCTCACCTTCCCCCACCTTATCCTCCCTTCCCCCGACCTCCCAACCTATCAGGACATCCTTTTCAGAATTCCCACACTTTTTTGCTTCAAACCTTTCTCTTTCCTCAAACCGCATACATATCCTTCTCTAATTCTAACTCCTTACCCCCCACCCGACCCCCCTTTCACTCCCCAATTATCCTTCCCAGGGTTAGACCACTATCCAACCGCCCTCCCCTACCATTAACTATAGTGCCCACATGACCTTTGATGTCTAGCACATTTCTCGCTTTTAACCATAACCATTAACCATAATCTGAATACTTAATCTTTCACTTTCTCACTATAAAAAATTGCCATTAATTCCTAATAAAGCTTTGGGTAAAATATAAAGGACAGAATTGCCCGCTCGAAAGAGGAAAAACTGAAGTGCCAAAATCGAACGTCTGGTGAAGTCGGTAATATTTAATACTAAATAAACAGAGCTGGCAACCTGACAGATGGTGACCTTGCCTTGTATATCCCGTACGATAATTAATAACAAGCCCTTCATTGCATATACTAATTATGGATTCATTTAACGATGAAGTAGAAAATAATTAGATATCGTTTGCAAATCGATTTCATGATTGATTTAAACAATGTTACTTACACATTGATTTGGATTATCATTTGGTTTCCATTTTCTTGATTTGAGACTATGGGTTTTTAAAAATGGATTTTATGTCCCTTCACAGCATATATATAGAATATGTGTGTGTGTGTGTGCCTGTCGTGGGCGTGGCGTGTGCGTGTGCGGTGCGTGTCGCGTGCGCGTGCGTGTGCGTGTGCGTGTGCTTGGGTGGGGTGTGGGTGTGGGTGTGGGTTGTGGTGTGGGTGTGGATGTGGGTGTGCGTTGTGGAATATAGTGGCTTTATTTTCTAACTTAACAATACGATTTTGACGACGAAACGGTGGGAAAATGTGCTGGTTATGGTACCCTTTTCCACATAATTTAGTCCCAAATTAATTCTGTGGTTTTAAAGATATTATCTGACAACGAAAGAAACTGAAGAGTAAAAAATTGGGGATTTGAAATGTAAAACTGCTTGTTACCCCTTTTCCACGGCCTGGCTGACGCCTTGGCAGTCTACGGGGGGGGTATGGATGCCACGGACGCCACGTTGACTGACGTCCCTTGTATCGGATTTGATTAAATAGGGAATTTGTGCCTTTTTCCCTAGTCTGGGGTGAATTGCACGTTTCCATTTTTGAGACTTTTTGGACGCACTATTTGTTCTTCATCATGCCCCATTTAGTTTAGGTTTTTTGCTCTTGATTCTCACGTTATTAACACAACTTTATAGTTTATTTGTGGCCGTGTGGCTGAAGATGATTCCGTCTATTGCCCATAAAATCATCTAAGTAAATATAATGGAAGGCTCTATCTCGCCCATGGCTAGTTTCAACACAACATAACGATTTTTAATAATGATTTTTACAACAATTATGATGTTATGATTATAACGATTAGTATAAGGAGAGTGAAGACGATTATAACTACGGTAATAAGGATTGTATGTCGTTCTACTATATCTTTACAACGATTATTATACGGACTACTGTGGTTCGATTCGCAGGGCAAAGCACCCTAACAATTTGCAAGATCTGTAAGTAAGGTATCATCATTTCGGAGTTCTGTGCAGCTTTGTATGATAAAGCCTATGAGTCACTTGAAGGCAGTTGAGAACAGGGGGAGGGGATTGGAGAGTGGTAGGCTGGGGGGAAAGGGGATAGCAGAAAGTGTTACCAACTGAGGAAAAAACTTAATTTTTAGATGGTTCATTTCGTTGATTTGCTAATTTGTACAGGCGATGATTAACACGATTACCTGTTGGTTTTTTGTCGTATATTTTTACTTGGCTTCGATTTATATATGCTCGTGCTGCAGCTTCGGTATGCTATTGTCCATTGTTCTGTGAGTTGCACTGCTGACCAGTTGTGAGGGTGGTGTTGGTTGACGGGAACGCACGGTCTGGTTGCAGTCTACTGGAAGAGAAGGAGATGGTAGCGTGGATGGAGGTTTGAGGACAGTAGCGGCCGGCTTGTGCAGAAGACCGGGCAAACGGGTAGGCCTGGTGGTGTGTCTGAAGTGGGGCCCCTGGAGGAAGCAAAGGTCCGAGCGGGGACCGTGACTCGAGGTGAGTGGTTTTCATGGGTCAAAGTGTCGGTCAGAAGGCATGAGCGCTGTGGGGGTGGCAAGGTCAGTACGCCGCCCTCATTGGTCAGACCCCGGCAGTTAGAGGGCGTGACCTCGAAGGCACCTAATATTATCAGAGTTATAATAAAGAAATAAAAGGGAACAAAGAAGATTGGAATATGAAGATAATATTGTTTTTTTTTCTATCAAAGTCTGCAAAATTTAAAAAAAGTTTTCGACGAAATTTTTTATGAA
>NC_051428.1:22309288-22322089 GCF_015228065.2 Penaeus monodon | reverse complement strand
ATTGGTCATGGTGAAATGTAAAATGTAAAAAAAAAAAAATAAATAAATAATACTGAGGCAAAACACCCACAAACAACAGTGTTCTTCTAATCCTTATCCCCGCGACCTAGTAAAGTTTCGTGTATAATACCAACGGGACCTCGACAATAGGCTTAAATAATTCTCTCTTTGACCTTTAAAAACGCGGCCTCCTGAGAAAAGGACAAATCCTCTCTGAGATCCTTCTAGGAAAATAAAAGTAATTGAAGACTACTGATGTTTTTTTTCTTTTCTTTATTAATTGGTTTCCGACTACCGTAGTAGCATATTGTGATAAAACTGACGTTAATATGATTGTGAATAACAATCTGTTTGTTAGATTTTCAGGTGTTGAAAAGCAGCAATAATCACGAGATTGTCAAGATACATTATTTATCTTCTCTAATGATTCGGTTCTCTGATCTGCTTTATTATTAAAACGATGAATGTGAAACGCAGCTTAGTTACTGCATCAGCTTGCCTTTGTTGCGAGATGAGTCCACAGTGCACAGCATTGTTATTATTACTATTATATCTGTCTGCGAACTCTATTCATTGTGGCAAATATAGAAAATACATCCGTACTGTAAAGATAATCCATTCTATATTTGTCTGTTTGTATATTTATCTACCTTAGTATCATTTATTTATTTAGTTATTTATTTATCCACTTGTCAATATATATTCCATGTAAATGCCAGAAAACTGATAGTGATAGATATTGTAAAGTAATTCTAAATATTTTACAGAAAATCAATAACATCAATTATTAATCACGTTTTAAATGATAAAATATGAATTCTGAATTCTTCTCTATGTATCATAACACCTAATATGATTTACGTAATTAAACAGTACTCAATAACAACTTAGAATTACGATAACATACGCATCCCTCGGCATACGAACCTACTAGAAATCAACATGTATCAAAGGGACTACGGAGATAAAAATTTTAGCCGACCCCGTCACTCACGCTGCAATACAACACATTTGCAATATATATATATATATATATATATATATATATATATATATATATATAAATATATATATATAAAATTTTTAATTAATATTTCCCTGTCTCTGTTAAATCAAAAATATCTAATATAATTTCCCCGAAAATTAAACCCCGTCATTTTCCCAATAACAAAAAAAATTACAGAAACAAAAACGTATCCTTTGGCTTTAACAAAACGGAAACAAAAGGAAATAAAAACCGGAAACCCAAAGGGTCGAGGGAAAATAAAAAAAATTTTACCGACCCGTAAATCACGCTGAAATACAGTCCCTTTTTAAGGTATTATTTTAAATAATTATAAAATATATAATATATATATATTAATATTTTAATATAAAATAAAATTATATCATTAAATTATAATATATATAATTTTAAAATATATATAAATTATATATATAATATATATATATATATATATATACCCTTTAAACTAAAAACAAACAAAAAATTTTACAAAACATACGTACCCCTTTGGGCCTACAAACCTACTAAAAATAAAACGTTTTTTTCAAAGGGATTTAGGGGAGATTAAAACCCTTTTGGGGCCGACCCTCATTTACTTTCCCTTTAAAAACGTTATATCTTGGGATCCAGGAAAGTGGAAATAAGGCGAAAAACGGGCCTTCTCGGGTTGTTTTTTTTTTTTTCCGAGTTTTTGTGGCGTCTGCCGGGGGTTGGCGTTGGGGAGGTGGGTCGTTGGCACGGGTGCAAAAGGTCGGGGCGAGGGGGGATATTTTTAGATTTACTGGCACATTGTTGTGTCGGTAAATAATTATTGTTTACCCCACTTTTGGTTTTAAAATATCGTTTTTCTATGAAAGTTTAATTTACACACACCACACCACAAATATTATATATATATATAAAATTTTATAAAATAAAATAAAATATAAAATATATATATATATTTTAAAAATATAATTTTATAATATAAATTTTCATATATATATATTTTATGTATTAATATATAGTAAAATATATAATATTTTATTTTATATATATATTATAATATATATAAATTACCTAAAAAAAAAAAAAAAAAAAAAAAAAAAATATATATATATATATATATTATAATATATATATATTAATATATATGTGTGTGTTGTGGTGTGGGTGTGGGGTTGTGTGTGTGTGGGGTTTTGTGTGTGTCTGTGGTGTGTGTGTGTGTGGGCGTACCAAAACCCCCACACACACACCAAAAAAACCCACACACACAAAACCCCAAACACCCCCACATTTTATAAGTTTTATTATATATATATATTATTATTATATTGATATAAAAAATTTTATATAATTAAATTATATGGGAATTTTTAAAGTATAAAATTATTTTATTATAATATATATATATTTTATATATTAAAATTATATTTATAAAAGTATATGTATATAAAAGTACATATAAAGAAATAAAAAACACAAAACACACCAAAACACACACACCACCACAAACCCCCACACAACACACACCCACACAACCCCTTATAAAAAAAAAAAATAATAATTATATATATATATTTTATAAAATATAAAAATATATATATATACACAAACACGTAAAATGTTTTGTGGTTTTGGGGTGTATGTGTGTGTGTGTGTGTGTTTTGGGGTGTGGGGTGTTTTGTGTGTGTGGTTGTGTGGGGTGTGTGTGTGTGTTTGTGTGTGTGTGTGTGTTTGTAATGTGTTTGTGTATATATAAAATAATATAATATTAAAATATATATATATATATATATATATAAATATATATAGAAAAAAACAATATATATAATAAATTTTATATATATTTAATATTTTTTTAAAAAAATGCAAATATAAATTTCATATTTTAACTTTTATTTACATATATACCCCCCTAAAATTTCCCCCCATACATACAATATATTTATATATATTAATATATATAATATATATATATTAATATATTAAAATGTATAATGTTTATAATACAGACCCCACGTATTTTGTTTTGTGTGTATGGATACATAAAAATATAAAATATATAAATACTTTATATTTATATATATATATATATATTTATATATATATTTATATAACATATATATTAAAATATACAAAAAGACACACCTATGTGTTGGGGGTGTGTAAAGTAATAAATATATATATATATATATATATATAAAATATATATATATATATATATATAAAATATATATATATATATATCTTTTTAAAATATTTTAATATACACATTATATATTATACGACACACGTGTGTGTGTGGTGCGTGTAGTTTTATGCACCAAAACCCCACAAAACACACACCAAAACACGTATAAATTTTAATTTTATAATATATAATATTTATTATTATATATAAAATATATATATTTTATATATATAATAATATATTTTTATATTATTATTTGTGTGTAAAAAGGAAAAAAAATCAAAATTTGAATTAATAATTTTAAATCGGGGGAAAAAAGTAATTGACCCGGGTAACCTTTAAAGAAGGATTTTAAAGGGAAAAAAAAGAAACCCGGCCCCCCCCAAAAAAAAAAGAGTCAGTTCATTTTTTACCCCAAATAGATGGGTAATTTTTTTTTAAAAACTTTTAATTTTAAAAAGGACCCTTTAAATTAATGGGACGTGTTGTTTTTGAAATGCTTTTTTTGGCCCAAAAACAATAGGGGAAACCATAAAAAAAGGGCGTAAAAGAAAAATGACCAACATACCCTTTTTTTTTCCCTCAAGGTTTTAAAATTTTGGCAAAAAAACAAGCTTTTATATCTGACCTTAGTATATCAGCAGAAAAATGCAAGAAACACCATACTCTTAATCTGAAAAATACCCCCCCAATCCCTGCCCGTTGTTGCGGGGGGGGGCTTAGGAGGGGAAAATGGGACCCAATGATGGAGGAACTCCCACAACCTTTGGGACTCACCCCTCGACTCAACTAATTTTGCATGGTCTTTATTTTCCTTCCCCCTTTCGTTTCTTCCCTTCACCAAACCCTTCTACTATCCACCTCCTAAGGTGTTGAGAGCCGTGCTGAAAGGATTGAAAGGCTGACTTTGTGCCAGTCCTGAACGGCCCTGAGGGAGCCATGGGCACGGTTTTCCCCTGATTTTAGTTATCTAGCCCTTACCCCTCAAGGGCCCCTGAGGGGTGGACTGTTTTATCCCCAAACATAATCCAAGGTTACCATGGCCAGTAAGAAAAACTTATCCCCACTTTAGGGCAATGAGGCTTCCCCCCTTTATCAAATAGCCCCAACGATGTAACCACCAGATTCCCTGACCCAGGCTCTCCTTTGAACACGGCTCCGAACACTGCAATAACTACCCCCTTCAATGCCATAGTACAGTAGCAAACAATCAACCCTTAAGGAACATTTCCACTCCCCAAAGCAAGCTAAAACTCAAACCTCTACCCCAAACCCCAACATCAACCCCCATTCCCTTATTAATCCCTTTACAGATTTTATTGCCCACCACCCCATAAATTTACCCCTCAACACTACTCCATTTTCGTCACGCCCCGCCCTTCGACCACCCTATTCTCCAACAATTTTGGAATACCCTCTTCAGCGCAGCCAAATGGACCGATTTTCGTGATCCTTCCCACAGCCCCTACTTGACAACACCTTCTCTTTCCAAAATGTCTCCAAAAACAATAGGTAAAGTCTCTTTCCGTTAGCCGACCCGACCGCCCCCGTCTGTCACAGTAACATCCGAAAACCAAGCATAGCTTTAAAAAAAACACAGACCTAATTGTAACCCAATTCCTTGCAGAACCCCATCCAACCCTAAAAACTTGCACCGGAAAGTTTCAATCTCCCCAGCAAATTGCCCAATCTATGACAAAGATTGGTCAGTTGGGGAGATCTATTTTCCTGTCTCACAGACTATGATGCAACATCAGTACAATGCTCTCCATTCCCCCAGAGTCATCGAAAAAAAAAACCTACAACATAGCCAAAATTACCTCCGTAGACATGACCTTCCCTTTTAAACGCTACATAGGAGGAGAATCCCTCCCGTCGTCCATACCAACCTCCCCCACGTCAGTGCCAAACGTGGCGTCTAGGACAACCCAGCCAAACATTGCCTTTCCACAGCCAGATGCCCACTATGTGCCCAACCTGGCATACCCGATCTAACTGCCCTGTACAATCACGCACATGTGCCAACTGTGGGGGCCCCCATAATTTATTCTATAGGGCTGTCCCACCTACAAATTTGAGTCTGAGTAGCAACTCTCAGATTAAAATTTGGACTCACACTACATGAAGCCATCCCGAGAAGCACGTCGACGGTTTCTCCCCTTACCCCCTTACGCCTATAATACGTCACTCTACCAATTCTCCTAAACCCACCCCCCCTACACCTAACCCCCCCTTTTTCTACCTCCTACCTTCCCCAGTCAAACTCTTTTGCATCCTAATTTCCAGACACCCAATCTACTACAGATATTTCAATCCACCACTACAACCCCAAAACCCCTTCCCTCTCCCTCCTCGCATACCCTAAAAAACAAACAAACGTTCCACCCCCTTTCCCTACCACACCAATCACCTCCACTTCCTTTGCTCCTATGTTTGAGACACAGTCCTCTCTTCCCCCCTCAAAAGAAATCCTTTATCCCCAAAAACTCCCCAACCAACTCCTCAGAAGGGAAACCATTGAAAAATATCAAGATTACCTCATGAAAACGCACTTCACCTCCAATACAACTCCTGCTCCTTCCACACCCCAAGTAACTGCGATACATCCCCTCCTAACGATATCCCCCCTACACCCCAATCCTCCTACCCCCTCCCAAACACAGCCCATCCCCCCCCCCCCAACCCCGCCCACATTAAACCCTCCCACCATCCCTCTACCCTTCCACTCCCCCCTGGAACACACGTGAATCCTTATGTCACAAAGTATCCCTTCTCAGACCTCCATTCCTAATACCTCTAGTAGAACACCAACTCCCACACCCTCCCCATCCAGACCTCTCAATCCTTTTCCACCCTCTATAGCTTCTTCCCCCTCAAAATCTCCAACACGTACTCCCAATCTATATCAGTAAAGTATAATACCCTTCATTGGAATTTTCGCGGTTTCCGCTCCACAGACCCCCCTCGCATATCCTTTCCTCTTATAATCCATCTATTGTATGCCTTCAAGAGACCTTTCTTACACATTCTCCAATACCATCCCCAATTACCCATTTTGTCTCTTCCCACATTCCCTTTATGTCTCTTCCATACTTATCAATCAGAAAAACACCTTAAATGTCACACCTCCCTTTCAAACCAATGTCCTTGCAACAGTTATCCGTATCTTCTTCCATCGTTGGATCACAGTGATTCAGTTCTTCTCCCCTTCCCACCCCATTGACTTTGTTGCTTTTAAAAAATCTAATTTCCCAACTTCAACCACTTTTCCTCATATTTGGTAAATTTTAACTGCCGCCACACTCTATGGGTGATTCTATCACAAACTCACGAGGCCGATCTCTAAGAGCGCTTTCTCTCCACAGCTGACCTTACTAATTCTAAATTCAAAATCGCCCCACACACTTTGATAGATGCACGCAATCTTTTTCATCCCTTGACCCCCTCTCTATTCTCCCCTTTCTTCATTTAGATTTCCATGGTCAGTTAGCCCAACTTTCCCTATAGTGACCACTTTCCAGTTCTCCTTTCTCCTACTTCTACGTACCACTTCCTAACTCCCCACGCTGGTGCTTTGATAGAGCCGACTGCATACTTTCCATTTCACTCTCTCCCTATTCATACCCCCCATCCTCCCTCACCTCCATTTCAGAAATGATCCCAGTATTTCACAAATACAGTTTTTAAGAGCTGCACATACAGCTATCCTCGAAACCTCAAGACCTATACCTCCAAAATGGTTCCATGGGGGAATTCTGATTTCACTAAAGCACTTTGCTTAAAACGTGCAGCCTGGGAACAGTTACCGCTACAAAAGAGAGGTACTCCAAATCAACTATCAGCCCTTATCTCCTTTAAAAGAGCATTGCCTATTCCGTGTACAATCCGGAATAGTAAAACAAAAGCTGGCGAAAATTAGTTTCATCAATACATCCTTACACTATTCAAATGTTGGCCGCGAATATAACTATCAGGCAAAACATACCCCCCATCCTGCCCCTGTCCTCCCTATTCGAAATACCCTATTACTGATCCTCTCCAAGTTGCTAATGAACTGGGTGATTATTTCAGCCAGGTCAGTAGTGGTTCTCACCTTTCTCCACACTTCTTTCTATAAGACCACCAGAGAACGTACCCCCATACCTTTCACCCCATCTTGATGAGTCTATAATGCCCCATTTTCTTCCTCTGAATCATTACTGCCCACAATCGTGCCGTAACATCATGAAGGCCCTGACGGTATTCAACCGTATGCTCCGGCAACTTCCATCTTCCCCCTTTCCTTTCCCCATTAAAAAATTTAACCAACCACATATGGGACATCAGGGAAATTTTCCCTTCTAATTGGCGAGAAGCTCTATCCTTCCCTTTCCTGAAACCCAATAAATCGGGTTTCCCTTCCTCAAGACATCGCCCAAACGCACTAACTAGCTGCTTGTGCAAACTAAATTTGAGGCGAATGGTGAACTTCCGCTTAATGTGTTATCTTGAATCTACAATCTTCTCTCTCCTTCCCAATCGGTTTTCGCCGTGCCAGAAGCACAGCTGACCCCTTGCTCATTTTGAGACATATATTACTCTGGGATTTGCACGCCATGAAACCCTACTAGCTATTTTTTTTTTTTTTCTAGAAAAAAACATATGATACGACATGGCGGTACCATATTCTCCCAAAATGTCCTCTCAGGCATACGTGGAAACATGGTGTCTTCATAAAGTCCTTCCTCTCCCAAAAGACTTTCCAGGTCAAAATCGCCTCTGCCACATCATTTTTTCTTTTTTCCCCCAAAACGAAGGTTGTCCACAAGGCAGTGTGCTCAGTACCACTTTATTCCTTCTTGCTGTTAAGATATTGTTCTCAGTTTTAACCCCCAGGAGCCCGGTCATCAGTATATGTTGATGATTTAAACCATCTATGCCTCGACACATCCATACCAAATCTCTACCAATTTCTTTAATCTGCAATCTCATCAGTATCTTCCGGGCCACCAAAAACCCTGGCTTCCGCTTTTCTACCTCTAAATCTTTTTTCCATTCTTTTCTCCCCGCTCCCCGTGTAGGTCCCCTACCCCCACTCTTCTTATATGGCAAATCCACTCCAATGCCGTTCCTCTGGCAAATTCCTAGGTGTCATTTTGACTCCAAACTGTCCTGGCAGACCATATTCTACACATTAAAGAAAAGCTCCCGCCGTCTTCGAATCTTAAAAACTCTATCCCATATATCATGGGGGTCAGATCGCAAAACTCTCCTTCATCTTCAAAGTTACTTGATTCCTCTCCACTCTTGATTATGGATGCCATATCTACTCCTCTGCCTCAAACTTCTCTCCTTGCCCATCTTTTATACAATCCATCACTGTGGTCTTCGCCCTTTGCACTAGGGCCCTTTCGCTCCTCCCAAATTGAGAGCCTGTACACTGAATAGGCTTACCATCTCTATCTCGACGGGCGTGCCTTCTCTCTCTCCGATGCTATGTTCGATTCACACAATTTCCCTCACTAAAAATAACTATCCCCACAACCCCTACTTCTTACCTTAGCTTCATCTCCACGATTACCTACTCCTTTCTCCACTCGCATGGATATCCTCCTCTCCCCCTTCCCCTTTCCCCCATCTCCAACCCCCTCCCGTTCTCTGTCCATCCGTCCCCCTCCATGGCTTAACCTCACCCCCATATTTGCTCTTTTGTTTTCCCCCACCCCCCAAAACAAATATCCCTCCTACTGTCCTTCTCACACATTTCCTTGACCATGTCTCCACTCATCCTCTAGTATTCACGTATATACTGATGGCTCCCAAATTTCCCCCTCCGGTGTGGTTTTGCAGTAAACTTCTCAACTCGTACTTTCAAATACTTCCCTTCCTCCGAATCCAGTGTCCTTACTACAGAACTGTATGCACTCCTTTTTGCTCTAAAAACACAATACTCACTCTCCTCTTCCTCTTTTACAAAAATTTTTTACTGGACTCCCGTAACTCATTAACTCTCATAAAGTCAATACACACCACCAATCCCCTTGTTTGTAAGATCCAGAACTGGTTGTTCTACCTGTCCACACGCCATAAAACAATCAAATTTTGCTGGCTGCCCAGCCATGTTGGAATCCCCGGCAATGAACAAGCAGATACACTAGCACGCCACGCTTCTATGTCCATATCATACCAACCACGCTTCTCACGGGATCCCAACCACGGATTTTTACCCACACTTTAAGACCTTTTGTATAATCGATGGCAATCTTTTTGGTCAACATCCGCACTAATAAATTACATTCTGTAAAACTATCAATCTCCTCTGGTCAACTCCATTTCATCGGAAACAGACGTTGGGAGCCGCTCTCGCCCGCTTACGCATTGGCACACCCCTCTAACACCCCTCCTATCTGATGTCACAATCTGATCCACCCTTATGTTCCTTATGTAATGTTCCCCTTTCAATCCCACACATCCTATTGTCGTGCCCACGTTTTGAAACAACCCGTACCTCACCTTCCCCCACCTATCCTCCCTTCACCGACCTCCCAACCTATCAGACATCCTTACAGAATCCCACACTTTCTGCTTCAACAACCTATTCTCTTTCCTCAAACGCATACATATCCTTCATCTAATCTAACTCCTTACCACACCCGACCCTAAAACCCCTTTTACTCACTAATTCCTCTGCCCAGCTTAGACAACTAATCACTAACCGCCCTCCCCTAACATTAACTATAGTGCTACATGACCTTTGATGTCTAGCACATTTCTCTTGCTTTTAACCATTAACCATTAACCATTAATCTGAAATATCTTAATCTTTCACATTTTCTTCACTATAAAAAATTGCACATTTATTTCCTAATAAAGCTTTGATAAAAGTATAAAGGACAGAAATTGCAGCTCGAAAGAGGAAAAACTGAAGGTGCCAAAATCGAAACGTCTGGTGATTAGTCGGATAATATTTAATACTAAAGTAAACAGAGCTGGAAACAGTGACGATGTGACCTTGCCTTGTATATTCAGTACGATAATTAATAAACAAGACCTTCATTGCAATACTAATTATGGATTCATTTACGATGAAGTAGAAAAATAATTAGATATCGTAGCAAATCGATTTCATGATTGATGAATAACACAATCGTTACTTACACATGATTTGGATTATCATTTGGTTTCCCCATTTTTCTTGATTCAGAGACTATGAGGTTTTAAAAATGGATATATGTCTTCACAGACATATATATATAGATATGTGTGTGTGTGTGTGCCTGTGCGTGGGCGTGTGCGTGTGCGTGTGCGTGTGCGTGTGCGCGTGCGCGTGGGTGTGGGTGTGGGTGTGGGTGTGGGTGTGGGTGTGGATGTGGGTGTGCGTGTGTGAATATAGTGGCTTTACTTTTTCTAACTTAACAATACGATATGACGACGAAAACGGTGGGAAAAATGTGCTGTGTTATGGTACCCTTGCTCACATAATATTAAGTCCCAAATTAATTCTGTGGTAATGATATTATCTGACAACGAAAGCAAACTGAAGAGTAAAAAATTGAGGGATTTGAAATGTAAAACTGCTTGTTACCACCACCGGCCTGGCTGACGCTGGCAAGTCTACGGTGGGGGTATGGATGCCACGGACGCCCACGTTGACTGACGTCCGCTTGTAATCGGATTTGATTAAATAAGAGGAATCGGTGCCTTCCATAGTCTGGGGTGAGTTGCCACGTTTCCATTTTCTGAGACTGGACGCACTATAGTTCTCTCATCATGCCACCCATTTAGTCAGGTTTGTGCTCTTGATTCTCAGCGTTATTAACACAACTTTATAGTTTATTTGTGGCCGTGTGGCTGAAGATGATTCCGTCTATTGTCATAAAATCATCTAAAGTAAATATAATGGAAAGGCTCTATCTCGCCCATGGCTAGTTTCAACACAACATAACGATTTTTATAATGATTTTTACAACAATTATGAGTGTTATGATTATAACGATTAGTATAATGAGAGTGAAGACGATTATAACTACGGTAATAAGGATTGTTATGTCGTTCTACTATATCTTTACAACGATTATTATACGGACTACTGTGGTTCGATTCGCAGACAAAGCACCCTAACAATAGCAAGATCTGTAAGTAAGGTATCATCATTTCGGAGTTCTGTGCAGCTTTGTATGATAAAGCCTATGACGTCACTTGAAGGCAGTTGAGAACAGGGGGAGGGGATTGGAGAGTGGTAGGCTGGGGGAAGGAGATAGCAGAAAGTGTTACCAACTGAGGAAACACTTAATTTTTAGATGGTTCATTTCGTTGATTTGCTAATTTGTACAGGCGATGATTAACAGCGATTACCTGTTGGTTTATGTCGTATATTTACTTGGCTTCGATTTTATATATGCTCGTGCTGCAGCTTCGGTATGCTATTGTCATTGTTCTGTGAGTTGCACTGCTGACCAGTTGTGAGGGTGGTGTTGGTTGACGGGAACGCACGGTCTGGTTGCAGTCTACTGGAAGAGAAGGATGATGGTAGCGTGGATGGAGGTTGAGGACAGTAGCGGCCGGCTTGTGCAGAAGACCCGGGCAGCGGGTAGGCCTGGTGGTGTGTCTGAAGTGGTGGCCCCTGGAGGAAGCAGCGTCCGAGCGGGACCGTGACTCGAGGTAGAGTGTTTTCATGGGTCAAAGTGTCGGTCAGAGGTCATGAGCGCTGTGGGCGTGGCAAGGTCAGTACGCCGCCCTCATTGGTCAGACGCGGCAGTTAGAGGGCGTGACCTCGAAGGCACCTAACTATTATCAGAGTTATAATAAAGAAATAAAATGAACAAAGAAGACTTGGAATATGAATGATAATATTGTTTTATTCTATCAATGCATCTGCAAAATTCAAACGTTTTCGACGAATTTATTATGAAAACACAAATTATACAACACACATCGCATATAATTATAAAACCAAAATAGAGCTAACATAATATATAATAAAATAAATCTTATAATAAAGATGCGCGTCATGACATAGGTGCGACATCTAACATATGCTAAAATCACCATATGTGGGAGATCAATGTACCGCTATATATCTGGAAAGGGTATTTGTGACGTCCTTTCCGAGACTTCAAAGTTGTCTGTAAATGGAAACAGTCGAACAAACCATTCATGATTTTCATTATGTGTATGAACGCTGTAGTTGGTTTGGGGAGTTAGCTACTTTGCTTGGCCACTGTGCTAATTCAGTGGGTTTCTTATTTTACTTTAGCTCATAATGGGAATATTTACTTGCCAGATTCCCTGCAAAATACATGTTACGTTGTGCAAGCATATCTGTCTCATCCTCATTGCTACATGTCATTGCAAGTTCAGCCTCATAATCAGAAGAGCAAAGTATCATTGCAGTTAGAGAGAGCTCCCGTTCTAGGTCGTATTCGTCCATTTGTTTGTCTGTATAGTTTCTTTGATCTGTACTACAACCGGAAGTTTCGGAATCTATGTTATATCTGGTGTCCATGAGGCCATCTGTACATCCTATGTATGCTGTAATGCGGTGTTTACTGACAAGGATCGGGTGAGCACAGTAACCTCCTAGTTGACGATGGGATGTAAAAAAAAAAAAAAAAAAAAAAGTGATTAAATGTGACTTGATTGA
>NC_051428.1:22256788-22294288 GCF_015228065.2 Penaeus monodon | reverse complement strand
ACCAAACAATGAGGCGAATACATATCTACAACATTCTGCAACATTAAGCCCGATAACCTTATAATATCACCGCTGCATGTTGCATACCCTGTTGCTCTTTACGACTTACCTCATCAACATTTCCCAGTCGGTTCCTTGCTACTCTTCATGGCAAATTTGCATACAGACACTTTCCTGATTCGCCAAGGGCTTTTGTGCAAAACATTAATCATTCACAGCTGACTGCGCGAAGGAAGGCTGACGAAGAATAGAGGCGGAAGAGGAGCTCGGGTGTGTGCTGGAGATGCGTCGGGAGAGAAATGTGTGTTGGTATGTATGTCAGTTTATTGGTGTTTATGTGTGTTTACATGCATACGATTGGCTTATCGTATATATATGTATATGTGTGTATTTATATATGTGTGTGGACACACAAATACGCACACACACATATATACACATATATGTAAATATATATGTATATATATGTGTGTAAATATATATATATATAAATATATGTAATGGCACACACACATTTATATGTATATATATGTATATAAATACAATATATATACATATATACTGTATATATATACATAGAAACACACTCTCTCACATACCTATGTATATACACACATACAGACACACAAATATATATTATATATATACATATCCACACACACATACACATATATATATATGCTTATATATGTATATATATAAGAAAATATATACATATACAAATAGCTTGAAAATTCGTCACCCTTCCCCCCTTTTTATGCGATTCTATGTATGTATATGCATGCGTGTTCGTGTGCGTGTGCGTGTGTGTATTTGTTTGTGCTTTAATGTGTGTGGGAGGGGTGTTGTAGTGTCTATAAATACACTATATATACACTTTTACATGAAAAGGCTAAACTGAATGAACAAGCGCTTTATGAGACAAAACAATGCTAATCTTATGAATATAATTCCAGCACCACAGAGGAATGATGTAATTAAATGCTTAATTAAATGTCATAAAGTAGATCGCACCGTAACAACAGCATACCGGAAAGTCCTTCCTTTTTACGAAGACAGTAAAAAATGTCTATATATATAACGCTTTATGTTTACTGTCACAAACACTTTATATTAGGAATTCTGTTTTGTATTACGGATAATGTTTACCATTAAGAATACTGTCTACTATTGCAAATACTGTTGACTATTACGAATACTGTTTACTATTATGAATACTGATTAAGAATACTGTTTAGTATTGCAAATAATGTTTATTAGGGATATTGTTTACCATAATGAATACAATTTATTATTACTAATGCTGCTAACTAATACGATTATTATTTATTGTTGCGAACTAATGACTATTATAGATTTCGTATACTGTTACGAGCGCCTGTTTACTATTATAAAAAAAAAAGTTTGGTTATGCAAATATTGTTAGCTATTACGAATGCTTTTTACTGTTTTGAAGTGTTTACTATTACGAACATAGTTTACTAGTATTATTGTTTACTTTGATTGCCGTTTGCCATTTAGAATTCTGTTTGCTTTTACGAATACTGTTTACTATTGCGAATAATGTTTGAAAATTTCAAATATCGTTTAGCATTACCAATATATACTGCTGCGAATACTATTTGCGATTATAAATGATATACTCTTAATAACGATATTCAAATGTGATTCGAGGCTTCAGTAGGGAGAACGAACTTTATACCTTGACTGTACACGAGATAAAAGTGAAGAAGGTGCCTCGTGAGGTGCAATAACGGTGGGAGAAAGGCAGAAAGAAATTAGGGAATACATGTGTATGGGGAAGAGATAGATTGATACACAGATAGATAGGATAGATAGATAGAAAGATAAAGAGAGAAAGAGGAGCAGAGTGGGGTGAAGGGATAGAGCTTTAAGAAAGAGGAATAAAATAAGAGAGAAAGAGAGAGAGTGTGTGAAAGGGAAGGAGAAAGAGATAGATAAGGAAGGAGAGAGAGAGAGTGGATTGAAGGGAAGATGAGATGGAGTGTATGTATGTGTGAAAGAGAGAGAGAGAGAGAGAGAGTTAAACAGATAAAAAGAATCTCACTCCTTAAGAGAAAAGCATTAAAGATAGTTTCACAAAATGCTCTCCTCCCCTGCATGCCTGAGGGCCTTCGAACCCGACAGGAAGGCCACACAGGAGGAGGATCGCCCGCGCTCTGTCAGAGGAACAGAGGGAGGATCTTCACATCACACGATTAAATGGCAAAGCAGTGCGCCCACGTTGGCTTTGTGTGTTCTGATTTCTCTCTGGTTCTGTGTGTCTTTCTCTATGTCTGTCTCTTTCTGTGTTTGTCTATATCTGTGTCTCTGTATGTCTGTCTCTTTTTTCTTTCTCTCTCTCTCTCTCTCTGTCTTTCTGTCTCTCTCTATCTCCGTCTCTGTCTCTCTCTCGTTCCCCCATCTCCCCTCTCTCTCTTTACTAGTTCATTTCTCATTTCCTTTCATTATTTTCGCTTTCCTTCTCTGTTTCTCTCCTCACGTGTCGTTTCCTCTAATATCCCTTAATTTAGTCATTTTGTCTCCATCTTTCTCTGATTTCTCACATCCTCACTTTTTTCTCTTTCTACCCATTTATGTACATACGTTTTCCCCTTTCATTCCTGGCTTTATCTTTCCCTTCTCTCTACTTTTATTTCCCTCTTTGTCACTCCCTCAATATCGCACTCTTTCCCCACTCTCTTCCGACACATGTGTCCCCTATATTTTTCTGTTGTCAATTTTCACCGTCTGTTTTTCTTGCATCAGTCTATCGCCCTACGTGATATCTCTTTTTCCGATAGACATGTACGGATATGTCCTCTCTCTCTCTCTCTCTCTCTTTCACACATACATACACTCCATCTCATCTTCCCTTCAATCCACTCTCTCTCTCTCCTTCCTTATCTATCTCTTTCTCCTTCCCTTTCACACACTCTCTCTCTTTCTCTCTTACTTTATTCCTCTTTCTTAAAGCTATATCCCTTCACCCCACCCTGCTCCTCTTTCTCTCTTTATCTTTCTATCTATCTATCCTATCTATCTATGTATCAATGTATCTCTTCCCCATACACATGTATCCCCTAATTTCTTTCTGCCTTTCTCCCACCGTTATTGCACCTCACGAGGCACCTTCTTCACATTTATGTCATGTACAGTCAACGTATAAAGTTCGTTCTCTCTACTGAAGCCTCGAATCACATTTGAATATCGTTATTAAGAGTATATCATTTATAATCGCAAATAGTATTCGCAGCAGTATATATTGGTAATGCTAAACGATATTTGTAATTTGCAAACACTATTCGTAATAGTAAACGGTATTCGTAAAAGCAAACAGAATTCTAAATGGCAAACGGTAATCATAGTAAACAGTAATACTAAGAGTAAACAATGTTCGTAATAGTAAACACTTCAAAACAGTAAAGAGCATTCGTAATAGCTAACAATATTTGCAAAACCAAACTGTTTTTTATAATAGTAAACAGGCGCTCGTGACAGTAACGAAATCTATAATAGTCATTAGTTCACAGCAGTAAATAATAATCGTATTAGCAGCATTAGTAATAATAAACTGTATTCATTATGGTAAACAATATTCGTAATAAACATTATTTGCAATACTAAACAGAATTAATAATCAATATCCATAATAGTAAACAGTATTCGTAATAGTCAACAGTATTTGCAAGAGTAGACAGTATTCATAATGGCAAACATTATCCGAATATAAAGAGAATTCCCAATATAAAGTGTTTGTAATAGTAAACAAAAAGCGTAATATATATATATATATATATATATATATATATATATATATATATATATATATAGACATTTTTACTGTCTTCATAAAAAGGAAGGACTTTCCGGTATGCTGTTGTTACGGTACGATCTACTTTATGACATTTAATTAAGCATTTAATTACATCATTCCTCTGTGGTGCTGGAATTATATTCATAAGATTAGCATTGTTTTGTCTCATAAAGCGCTTGGTCATTCAGTTTAGCCTTTTCATGTAAATGTGTATATATAGTGTATTTATAGACACTAAAACACCCCTCCCACACACATCAAAGCACAAATACACACATGCACACGCACGCGCATGCATATACATACATACAATCGCATAAAAAGGGGGGGGAGGGTGACGAATTTTCAAACTATTTGTATATGTATATATATTCTTATATATATACATATATATGCATATATGTGTATGTGTGTGTGGATATGTATATATATGAATATATATTTGTGTGTCTCTATATATGTATATACATACGTGTGTGAGAGTGTGTTTCTATGTATGTATATATACAGTATATATGTACATATATTGTATTTATATACATATGTGCATTTAATCCTGTGATGTGAAGATCCTCCCTCAGTTCCTTTGACAGAGCGTGGGCGATCCTCCTCCTGTGTGGCCTTCCTGTCGGGTTCGAAGACTCTCAAGCATGCAGGGGAGGAGAGCATTTTGTGAAACTATTTAATGCTTTTCTCTTAAAGAGTGATATTCTTTTTATCTGTTTATGTATGTATGTTTGTATATATATATATATATATATATATATATATATATATATATATATATATATATATATATATAAACATATATATATATGGGGGGGGGGTGAAAACATTTTGTGCAGTTATTTTTAATGCTTTTCCTGTAAGGGGCAGCCATTATTTTACCATTATTATTATTATTATTTTAACTATCTTTATATCTTTTGTTTTTATATCTTTATTCTATTTACCTTATTTGTTTATATATATATACTTAAGTAATAATTTATTTTCTTTTGGGGGGTGGGGTTGGTCCTTAGTGATTTAGTACATGTTAGGAGTTAATTCATGATGTAGTCAGTGTATAAAAAAATGGTTGATGAGATGAGAAAATAAATGAATAATGACATTAATGAAGATAAAGATTATAAAATTACAAGGCCGAAAGAGAGGAAAAGGGGAAGGGAGAGGTATAGAAAAAGAGAGAGGGAGTGAGTGAAAGTGAAAAAGAAGAGGACAGAGAGAGAGAATGACAACGAAAAGTAAGCACACAAAAAAGGCAAAAATAAATAAACCAAACAATGAGGCGAATACATATCTACAACATTCTGCAACATTAAGCCCGATAACCTTATAATATCACCGCTGCATGTTGCATACCCTGTTGCTCTTTACGACTTACCTCATCAACATTTCCCAGTCGGTTCCTTGCTACTCTTCATGGCAAATTTGCATACAGACACTTTCCTGATTCGCCAAGGGCTTTTGTGCAAAAAATTAATCATTCACAGCTGACTGCGCGAAGGAAGGCTGACGAAGAATAGAGGCGGAAGAGGAGCTCGGGTGTGTGCTGGAGATGCGTCGGGAGAGAAATGTGTGTTGGTATGTATGTCAGTTTATTGGTGTTTATGTGTGTTTACATGCATACGATTGGCTTATCGTATATATATGTATATGTGTGTATTTATATATGTGTGTGGACACACAAATACGCACACACACATATATACACATATATGTAAATATATATGTATATATATGTGTGTGTAAATATATATATGTATACATATATGTAATGGTACACACACATTTATATGTATATATATGTATATAAATACAATATATATACATATATACTGTATATATATACATAGAAACACACTCTCTCACATACCTATGTATATACACACATACAGACACACAAATATATATTTATATATATACATATCCACACACACATACACACATATATATATATGCTTATATATGTATATATATAAGAATATATATACATATACAAATAGCTTGAAAATTCGTCACCCTCCCCCCCTTTTTATGCGATTCTATGTATGTATATGCATGCGTGTTCGTGTGCGTGTGCGTGTGTGTATTTGTTTGTGCTTTAATGTGTGTGGGAGGGGTGTTGTAGTGTCTATAAATACACTATATATACACTTTTACATGAAAAGGCTAAACTGAATGACCAAGCGCTTTATGAGACAAAACAATGCTAATCTTATGAATATAATTCCAGTACCACAGAGGAATGATGTAATTAAATGCTTAATTAAATGTCATAAAGTAGATCGCACCGTAACAACAGCATACCGGAAAGTCCTACCTTTTTACGAAGACAGTAAAAAATGGCTATATATATAACGCTTTATGTTTACTGTCACAAACACTTTATATTAGGAATTCTGTTTTGTATTACGGATAATGTTTACCATTAAGAATACTGTCTACTATTGCAAATACTGTTGACTATTACGAATACTGTTTACTATTATGAATACTGATTAAGAATACTGTTTAGTATTGCAAATAATGTTTATTAGGGATATTGATTACCATAATGAATACAATTTATTATTACTAATGCTGCTAACTAATACGATTATTATTTATTGTTGCGAACTAATGACTATTATAGATTTCGTATACTGTTACGAGCGCCTGTTTACTATTATAAAAAAAAAAGTTTGGTTATGCAAATATTGTTAGCTATTACGAATGCTTTTTACTGTTTTGAAGTGTTTACTATTACGAACATAGTTTACTCTTAGTATTACTGTTTACCATGATTACCGTTTGCCATTTAGAATTCTGTTTGCTTTTACGAATACCGTTTACTATTACGTATAGTGTTTGCAAATTACAAATATCGTTTAGCATTACCAATATATACTGCTGCGAATACTATTTGCGATTATAAATGATATACTCTTAATAACGATATTCAAATGTGATTCGAGGCTTCAGTAGAGAGAACCTTGACTGTACATGAGATAAATGTGAAGAAGGTGCCTCGTGAGGTGCAATAACGGTGGGAGAAAGGCAGAAAGAGATTAGAGGATACATGTGTATGGGGAAGAGATAGATTGATACATAGATAGGATAGATACATAGAAAGATAAAGAGAGAAAGAGGAGCAGGGTGGGGTGAAGGGATAGAGCTTTAAGAAAGAGGAATAAAATAAGAGAGAAAGAGAGAGTGGGAAAAGGGAAGGAGAAAGAGATAGATAAGGAAGGAGAGAGAGAGAAAGTGGATTGAAGGGAAGATGGAGATGGAGTGTATGTATGTGTGAAAGAGAGAGAGAGAGAGAGAGAGAGAGAGAGGACACATCCGCACATGTCTAGCGGAAAAAGAAATATCACGTAGGCCGATAGACTGATGCAAGAAAAATAAACGGTGAAAATTGACAACAGAAAAATACAGGGACACATGTGTCGGAAGAGTGGGGGGAAAGAGTGCGATATTGAGGGAGTGAGGGAAATAAAAGTAGAGAGTTGGGAAAGACAAAACCAAGAATGAAAGGAGAGAACGTATGTACATAAATGGATAGAAAGAGAAAAAAGTGAGGACGTGAGAAATCAGAGAAAGAGGGAGAAAAAATGACAATTAAGGGATATTAGAGGAAACTACACATGAGGAGAAAAACAGAGAAGGAAAGTGACAATAATGAAAGGAAAGGGGAAATGAACAAGTGAAGAGAGAGAGGGGGGGGGGGGCGAGAGAGAAATGTAGAGAAAAAAAAGACAGAGCTAGAAAGAGAGAGAAAGAAAGTAGACAAAAAGAGACAGACAGATATACGGAGACACAGAAATAGCCAGAGACAGAAAGAGACAGATATAGAGACACAGATTTCTGTTTGCTGTTACGAGAGCCTGTTTATAATAATATCAAAGTATATTCGCTTAAGTAAACTGTTTTTATAAGAGTAAACACGCTCTCGTAACTGTAAACAGAATTTGTAATAGATGATAATTTGCAATAATAAATAATAATCGTAATAGTAAGCAGTATTAGTAATAGTAAATTGTATTCATTATGGTAAATAATATTCGTAATAAACATTATTTGCAATACAAAACAGTATTCATAATAGTAAACAGTATTCGTAATGGTCAACAGTATTTGCAATAGTAAACAATATTCTTAATGGCAAACATTATTCGTAATACTAAACAGTATTCCTAATATCAAAGTGTTTGTGATAGTAAACAGTAAATAGTAATAGTAATAGTAAACTGTTTTCGTAAAAAATAAACACAAAGGTAAGAGTTTCCGGTATGCTGTTATGCGGTGTGATCTGCTTTATGGCAATTTAATTAAGTATTTAATTACATAATTCCACAGAGGTGCTGGAATTATATTTATAAGATTAGCATTATTTTATGTCTCATAAAACACTGGCTCATGCAATTTGGCCTTTTCATGTAAATGTGTATATATAGTGTTTTTTATACACTAAAACACTCCTCCCACACATACATTAAAGCACACACATGCACACGCACACGCATGCATATACATACACACAATCGCATAATAAGGGAGGGGAGGGTGACGAATTTTCAACCTATTTATATATGTATATATAAAGATATATGTATATAGATAGAATCCCACAAGCCCAACCTATTTTACGGACTCGTTTTCGCCCATGTTACTCTACAGGATGGCTGTTATAAAAGTAAAATGGATCATAGTCAAAGCATGCTTTTTTATATTTCTAAATACGAAGAGAGATAGGTAGGAAATATAAAGATAGATAAATAGAGAGGTAGAGAGACTGTTTGAATGATAAAGGTTTAACAGCCTATGGTAATACTATATGATATGCAGGTTATGTACATGTGTCTCTATACACATACATAAACACACACACACACATATATATATATATAACACTCTTACTTATTTGAGTGAAATAGAGTGAAAAAAAACTGCAAAAACACTTGAAATGAAACCGAATTAACACACATGATTTTTTTTATTATGTATGTATATCCATGTGTTTGTGTGTATGTGTGCATATGTGTGTGTACATGTGTAAGTGTGTGTGCGTATACACATGCGTGTCTGTGTGATATCCTAATATATATATCTTAACCAATACGAGGATGAAGATACACAATTAACATTAATCACATTTTAAGGTAGTTACCAAAATAAGCTAATAAATGATATTGCATTTACAAGAAGGCAAACAATAATCATCCTGACAACAATAACAAAGGTACGTTGATTGTCAATTAGTGATGAAAAATATCAATTCAACATATTAAGATAAAGTTACGTTGATTGTAAAGTAGCGATAAGAAATATCAGTTACAAATATAATGAAATATATAACTAAGGAGACAGATACAGCCAGACGAAAAAAAATATATATTATTAAAAATCAATAAATAAATTTTAATAAAATAAAGTTACAGTCAAGGAATTAAACAGAAACCAAAGTTCTTTAGCGTATGTTTCGAATATATTCTGCTTCGAAAACTATAACACGAAGCCCACATCAAAGGTAATTCGAGGCTTCAATAGCACGACCGAACTTTAAACCTTGACTGTACATGAGATAAATGTGAAGAATGTGCCTCGTGAGTGATAAAAGAAGAGGCAAGAGGTGCAATAAAGGTGAGAGAAAGGCAGAAAGAGGTTAGGGGGTACATGTGTATGGGAAAGAGATAGATTGATACATAGACAGATGGGATAGATAGATAGAAAGATGGATAAAGCGAGAGAGAGGAACAGGGTGGGGAGAAGGGATAGAGCGTAAAGAAAGAGGAAGAAAGTAAGAGAGAGAAAGAGTGAGAGAAAGCGAAGGAGAGAGAGCTGGCTGAAAAGAAGATGGAGATGGAGTGTATGTATATGTGAAAGTGAGAGAGAGAGAGACATATCCGCACATGTCTAGCGAAAAGAGAAATATCATGTAAGCCGATAGGCTGATGCAAGAAAAAGAGAAGGTGAAAATGGACGACAGAAAAATATAGGAGACATATGTGTCGGAGGAGAGAGGGGAAAAAGCGCGATACTGAGGGAGTGAGAAAGAGGGAAATAAAACTAGAGAGAAGGGAAAGATAAAACCAGGAATGAAAGGGGAAACCGCATCTACATAAATATATAGAAAGAGAAAAAAGTAAGAAAGTGAAGAATCAGAACAAGAGAGAGCGGGTGACAAAGTGACTCAAAGGAAATTAGAGAAACGAACGCAAGGAAAGAGGCAGAGAAAGAAAATGACAATAATGAAAAGAAGCGAGTAATGAGGAGACGCAGAAAGAGAACATTAAAAGCAATGAGAAAGTGAGAGGGAGAAAGATAGAGCGAGAGGGAGAGGGAGAGAAACAGAGACAGGAAGAAATAAAGACAGGCAGAGAGAGAGAGAGAGACCAAGAAAAGAGAGAGACAGACATAAAAAAAAAAGCAGAATCATTCATAGAGCGAGACACACAGAGTCAGAGAGAAATCAGAACACACAAAGCCAACGTGGGCGCACTGCTTTGCCATTTAATCCTGTGATGTGAAGATCCTCCCTCAGTTCCTTTGACAGAGCGAGGGGGATCCTCCTCCTGTGTGGCCTTCCTGTCGGGTTCGAAAGCCCTCAGGCATGACGGGGAGGAGAGCATTTTGTGAAGTTGATTTTAATGCTTTTCCTTTAAGGGGCAGCGAGATTTTTATTCGTTACTCTTCCTGTCTTTTTTCTCTTTTATTTGTTTTTTTTCTTGTTTATTGATTTGTAATTTATTTATTTATTATCATTATTATTTATTTTTTATTATAATTATTATTATTATTATTATTTTTTTTTTTTTGGGGGGGGGGTCTTTGTGATTTACTACATCTTGAGATTTAAGTTTTGATGTAGATATACTGGAAAGAAATTGGTTCAGAAATTAATACAAAAACTGAATAATGATATTGATGAAGATAATGATGATATCATGATTACGAAGCCAGGGAAAAGAAATAGGGGGAAGAGACAGATATAAAGAAAGATAGAAAAGACTGAAAGTGAAAAAGAAGACGAAATAAGATGTTAAGAGATAGCAACAGAGGACAGAGAGAGAGAATGAGGAAAAGATCCAGAATGAAGGAAAAAGCGAACGAGAAGTAAACAGAAAAAAAAGAAAAGACAAACATAAACAAACCAAACAATGAGGCAAAGACCAATAGTCTCTGCAACATTCTGCAACATTAAACCCAAAAACCTAATACCATTACCGCTGCATGTTGCATACCCCGTTGCTCTTTACGACTTACCTCATCAACATTTCCCAGTCGGTTCCTTGCTACTCTTCATGGCAAATTTGCATACAGACACTTTCCTGATTCGCCAAGGGCTTTTGTGCAAAACATTAATCATTCACAGCTGACTGCGCGAAGGAAGGTTGGCGAAGAATAGAGGCGGAAGAGGAGCTCGGGTGTGTGCTGGAGATGCGTCGGGAGAGAAATGTGTGTTGGTTTATATGCCAGTTTAAAGGTGTTTATGTCTCCGTACATACGATTGGTTTACTGTATATATATATATATATATATATATATATATATATATATATATATATATATATATATATATATATATATATATATATGTATATATTTATATGTGTATAAATATATATACTCATATATGTAAAGGCACACACACACGCATATATATATGTATGTGTATATATACACATATGTATATATACAGCATATATACATATATATTATATATGTACATACATATTAATATATACATACACACACATGTATGTACAAACACACACACACACACACATATAACACATTTACATAAGAAGGCCAAATTACATGAGCAAGGGTTTTATGAGACATAAAGTAATGCTAATCTTATCAATATAATTTCAGCACCACTGTGGAATTCTGTAATTAAATGCTTGATTAAATTGACATAAAGTACATCGCACCGCACAACAGCATACCGGAAACTCCTACCTTTGCGTTTATTTTTACGAACACAGTTTACTATTACGTTTCCTGTTTACTATCACAAAAACTTTGATAACAGGAATACTGTTTACTATTAAGGATGTTTGCCATTAAGAATACTGTTTACTATTGCAAATACTGTTGACTATTACGAATACTATCTACTATTATGAATACTGTTTAGTATTGCAAATAATATTTATTACGAATATTATTTACCACAATGAATTCAATTGCTGCTTACTATTACGGTTATTATTTACTATTGCTAGCTATGATATATTATAAATTCCCTTTATTGTTACGAGAGCCTGTTTACTCTTATAAAAACGGTTTACTCTAACGAATATTGTTTCCTATTACGAATGCTGTTCACTGTTTTCAAATATTTACTGTTTACGTTTAGTATTACTGTTTACTATTATGATTACCGTTTGCCATTAAGAATTCTGTTTGCTTTTGCAAATACTGTTTACTGTCACAAATAGTGTTTGCAAATTACAAATATCGTTTAGCATTACCAATATACTGCTGAGAATAGTATTTACGATTATCAATGATATTCTCTTAACGATATTCAAAGTGATTCGAGGCTTCAGTAGCGCGAGCGAAGAGAAGATGTAGAATGTGTGTGCGCGCGTGTATATGAGAGAGAGAGAGGACAGATCCGCACATGTCTAGCGGAAAGAGAAATATCACGTAGGCCGATAGACTGAGGCAGGAAAAACAGACGGTGGAAATTGACAACAGAAAAATATAGGAGACTTTAGTGTCGGAAGAGAGTGGGGGAAAAGCACGATGTTGAGGGAGTGAGAGGGGGGGAAATAAAAGTAAAGAGAAGGGGAAAATAAAACCAGCAATGAAAAGGGAAAACGTATGTACATAATTTGATAGAAAGAAAAAAGTGAGGAGATGAGAAATCAGAGAAAGAGAGAGGAAAAACAATGACTAAATTACAGGAAATTTGAGGAAACCACGCGTGAGGAGAGAGGATGAGACACAGAAATAGAAAGAGACAAAGAAAGACACACACAGAACCAGAGAGAAATCAGAACACAAAGCCAACGTGGGCGCACTGCTTTGCCATTTAATCTTGTGATGTGAAGATCCTCCCTCAGTTCCTTTGACAGAGCGTGGCCGATCCTCCTCCTGTGTGGCCTTCCTGTCGGGTTCGAAAGCCCCCAGGCATGCAGGAGAGGAGAGCATTTTGTGAAACTATTTTTAATGCTTTTCTCTTAAGGAGCGAGAATTTTTTTCTGTATATATATTCCATCTTTACTTCATTTATTTTATTTATTTATTTATTTATTTTTATTTTATTTCATTTTTTATTTTTTATTTTTTATTTTTTATTTTTTTTTTTGGGGGGGAGGCGTGCATCCTTAGTGATTCTTGATGTAGTCAGTGTATAAAAAATGGTTGATACAATGAGAAAATAAATGAATATCGACATTAATGAAGATGATAATGAGAGGAAAATGGGAAGAAAGAGGAATAGAGGAAGAGAGAGGGAGTGAGTGAAAGTGAAAAAGAAGAGGAAGAAGAAAAAGTAGAAGTTGGGGAGGTTGAAAGAGAGAGAGTGAGAGAGAATGGTAGAGACAAAGAATAAGAACGAGAATTAAACACACACAAAAAAGAAAAGACAAACACAAATAAACCAAACAATGAAGCAAAGACCAATAAATGTCTGCAACATTCTGCAACGCTAAAGCCAATAACCTAATAACATCACCGCTGCATGTTGCATACCTCGTTGCTCTTTACGACTTACCTAATCAATTTTCCCAGTAGGTTCCTTGCTACTCTTCATGGCAAATTTGCATACAGACACGTTCCTGATTCGCCAAGGGCTTTTGTGCAAAACAATCATTCACAGCTGACTGCGCGAAGGAAGGAAGGTGTGTGGACACACAAGCACGCACACACATATATATACATATATATAAATATATATTTATATATATATGTGTGTGTAAATATATATATGCATATATGTAATGGCACACACACACATATATATGTACATATATATACATATGCATATAAATACAATATATATACATATATACTGTATATATACATGCATAGAAACACACTCTCACACACGTATGTATATACATATACACAAACACACAAATAATATATATATATATATATATATATATATATATATATATATATATATATATATCCACACACACATACACATAGATATATGCATATATATGTATATATAAGAATATATATACATATACAAATAGTTTGAAAATTCGTCACCCTCCCTTTTTATGCGATTGTATGTATGTATATGCATGCGCGTGCGTGTGCATGTGTGTATTTGTTTGTGCTTTAATGTGGGAGGGGTGTTTTAGTGTTTATAAATACACTATATATACACATTTACATGAAAAGGCTAAATTGAATGACCAGCGTTTTATGAGACAAAACAATGCTAATCTTATGAATACAATTCCAGCACCACAGAGGAATTACGTAATTAAATGCTTAATTAAATTGTCATAAAGTAGATCGTACCGTAACAACAGCATACCAGAAAGTCCTTCCTTTTTACGAAGACAGTAAAAATGTCTATATATATATATATATATATATATATATATATATTACGCTTTCTGTTTACTATTACAAACACTTTATATTGGGAATTCTCTTTAGTATTACGGATAATGTTTGCCATTAAGAATACTGTCTACTCTTGCAAATACTGTTGACTATTACGAATAGTTTACTATTATGGATACTGATTAAGAATACTGTTTAGTATTGCAAATAATGTTTATTACGGATATTATTTACCATAACGAATACAATTTATTATTACTAGTACTGCTAACTAATACGATTATTATTTACTGCTGCGAACTAATGACTATTATAGATTTCGTTTACTGTTACGAGCGCCTGTTTACTATTAAAAAAAAAAAAAACAGTTTGGTTATGCAATTATTTTTAGCTATTACGAATGCTTTTTTACTGTTATGAAGTGTTTACTATTACGAACATAGTTTACTCTTAGTATTAGTGTTTATCATGATTACCGTTTGCCATTTAGAATTCTGTTTGCTTTTACGAACACTGTTTACTATTACGAATAGTGTTTGCAAATTACAAATATCGTTTAGCATTACCAATATATACTGCTGCGAATAGTATTTGCGATTATAAATGATATACTCTTAATAACGATATTCAAATGTGATTCGAGGCTTCAGTAGAGAGAACGAACTTTATACCTTGACTGTACACGAGATAAATGTGAAGAAGGTGCCTCGTGAGGTGCAATAACGGTGGGAGAAAGGCAGAAAGAGATTAGGGGATACATGTGTATAGGGAAGAGATAGATTGATACATAGATAGATGGGATAGATAGATAGAAAGATAAAGAGAGAAAAGGGAACAGGGAGGGGTGAATGGATAGAGCGTTAAGAAAGAGGAATAAAGTAAGAGAGAAAGAGAGAGTGAGAGAAAGGGAAGGAGAAAGAGAGATAAAGAAGGAAGGAGAGAGAGAGTGTGGGTTGAAGAGAAGATGGAGATGGAGTGTATGTATGTATGAAAGAGAGAAAGAGAGAGGACATATCCGCACATGTCTAGCGGAAAGAGAAATATCACGTAGGCCGATAGACTGATGCAAGAAAAACAGACGGTGAAAATTGACAACAGAAAAATACAGGGACACATGTGTCGTAAGAGAGTGGGGAAAGAGTGCGATATTGAGGGAGTGAGAAAGAGGGAAATAAAAGTAGAGAGAAGGGAAAGATAAAACCAAGAATGAAAGGAGAGAACGTATGTACATAAATGGATAGAAAGAGAAAAAACTGAGGACGTGAGAAATCAGAGAAAGAGGGAGACAAAATGACAATTAAGGGATATTAGAGGAAACGACACATGAGGAGAAAAACAGAGAAGGAAAGTGACAATAATGAAAGGAAAGGGAAAATGAATAAGTGAAGAGAGAGAGGGGGGGGGGGCGAGAGAGAAATAGAGAGAGAAAAACAGACAGAGCTAGAAAGAGAAAGAAAGGAGACAAAAAGAGACAGACAGATATACGGAGACACAGAAATAGGCAGAGACAGAAAGAGACAGACATAGAGACACAGATTTCTGTTTACTGTTACGAGAGCCTTTTTATAATAATATCAAACTATATTCGCTTAAGTAAACTGTTTTTATAAGAGTAAAGCATGCACTCGTAACTGTAAACAGAATTTGTAATAGATAATAATTTGCAATAATAAATAACAATCGTAATAGTAAGCAGTATTGGTAATAGTAAATTGTATTCATTATGGTAAATAATATTCGTAATAAACATTATTTGCAATACAAAACAGTATTCATAATAGTAAACAGTATTCGTAATGGTCAACAGTATTTGCAATAGTAAACAGTATTCTTAATGGCAAACATTATTCGTAATACTAAACAGTATTCCTAATATCAAAGTGTTTGTGATAGTAAACAGTAATTGGTAATAGTAAACTGTTTTCGTAAAAAATGTTGTTATGCGGTGCGATCTGCTTTATGGCAATTTAATTAAGTATTTAATTACAGAATTCCACAGAGGTGCTGGAATTATATTTATAAGATTAGCATTATTTTATGTCTCATAAAACACTAGCTCATGCAATTTGGCCTTTTCATGTAAATGTGTATATATAGTGTTTTTTATACACTAAAACAATCTTCCCACACATACATTAAAGCACATACATGCACACGCACACGCATGCATATACATATACACAATCGCATAATAAGGGAGGGTGACGAATTTTCAACCTACTTATATATGTATATATATAGATATATGTATATAGATAGAATCCCACAAGCCAAACCTATTTTACGGACTCGTTTTCGCCCATGTTACTCTACAGGATGGCTGTTATAAAAGTAAAATGGATCATAGTCACAGCATGCTTTTTTATATTTCTAAATACGAAGAGAGATAGGTAGGAAATATAAAGATAGATAAATAGAGAGGTAGAGAGACTGTTTGAATGATAAAGGTTCAACAGCTTATGATAATACTAGATGTGCAAGTTACGTGCATGTGTCTCTATACACATACATAAACATACACACACGCACACACACATATATATCACACTTTTACTTATTTGAGTGAGAGGGAAAACTGCAGAAACACTTGAAATGAAACCGAATAACACACATGATTTTTTTTATTATTATTATGTATGTATATCCATGTGTTTGTGTGTCTGTGTGCATGTGTGTGTGTGTGTGTGTGTGTGTGTGTGTGTGTGTAAATGTGTAAGTGTGTGTGCGTGACCAATACGAGGATGAAGATACACTATTAACATTAATCACATTTTAAGGTAGTTACCAAAATAAGCTAATAAATGATATTGCATTCACAAGAAGGCAAACAATAATCATCCTGACAACAATAACAAAGGTACGTTGATTGTCAATTAATGATGAAAAATATCAATTCAACATATTAAGATAAAGTTCCGTTGATTGTAAAGTAGCGATAAGAAATATCAGTTACAAATATAATGAGATATATAACTAAGGAGACAGATACAGCCAGACGAAGAAAATATATTATTAAAAATCAATAAATAAATTTTAATAAAATAAAGTTACAATCAAGGAATTAAACAGAAACCAAAGTTCTTTAGCGTATGTTTCGAATATATACTGCTTCGAAAACTATAACACGAAACCCACATCAAAGGTAATTCGAGGCTTCAATAGCACGACCGAACTTTAAACCTTCAGTGTACATGAGATAAATGTGAAGAATGTGCCTCGTGAGTGATAAAAGAAGAGGCAAGAGGTGCAATAAAGGTGAGAGAAAGGCATAGAGAGGTTAGGGAAAGTGAGAGATTGATACATAGATAGATAGGATAGATAGATAGAAAGATGGATAAAGAGAGAAAGAGGAACAGGGTGGGGAGAAGGGATAGAGCGTAAAGAAAGAGGAAGAAAGTAAGAGAAAGAGTGAGAGAAAGGGAAGGAGAGAGAGAGAGCTGGCTGAAAAGAAGATGGAGATGGAGTGTATGTATATGTGAAAGTGAGAGAGAGACATATCCGCACATGTCTAGCGGAAAGAGAAATATCATGTACGCCGATAGGCTGATGCAAGAAAAAGAGAAGGTGAAAATGGACGACAGAAAAATATAGGAGACACGTGTCGGAGGAGAGAGGGGAAAAAGCGCGATACTGAGGGAGTGAGAAAGAGGGAAATAAAACTAGAGAGAAGGGAAAGATAAAACCAGGAATGAAAGGGGAAACCGCATCTACATAAATATATAGAAAGAGAAAAAAGTAAGAAAGTGAAAAATCAGAACAAGAGAGAGCGGGTGACAAAGTGACTTAAAGGAAATTAGAGGAAACGAACGCAAGGAAAGAGGCAGAGAAAGAAAATGACAATAATGAAAAGAAGCGAGTAATGAGGAGACGCAGAAAGAGAACATTAAAAGCAATGAGAAAGTGAGAGGGAGAAAGATAGAGCGAGAGGGAGAGGGAGAGAAACAGAGACAGGAAGAAATAAAGACAGGCAGAGAGAGAGAGAGAGACCAAGAAAAGAGAGAGACAGACATTAAAAAAAACAAAAAGAAACAGAAAGAATAATTCATAGAGCGAAACACAGAGTCAGAGAGAATTCAGAACACACAAAGCCAACGTGGGCGCACTGCTTTGCCATTTAATCGTGTGATGTGAAGATCCTCCCTCCGTTCCTTTGACAGAGCGAGGGCGATCCTCCTCCTGTGTGGCCTTCCTGTCGGGTTCGAAAGCCCTCAGGCATGACGGGGAGGAGAGCATTTTGTGAAGTTGATTTTAATGCTTTTCCTTTAAGGGGCAGCGAGATTTTTATTCGTCACTCTTCCTGTCTTTTTTCTCTTTTATTTATTTATTTATTTTTTTCTTGTTTATTGATTTGTAATTTATTTATTTATTTATTATTATTATTATTTATTTTTTATTATTATTATTATTTTTTTTTTTGGGGGGGGGTCTTTGTGATTTACTACATCTTGAGATTTAAGTTTTGATGTAGATATACTGGAAAGAAATTGGTTCAGAAATTAATACAAAAACTGAATAATGATATTGATGAAGATAATGATGATATCATGATTACGAAGCCAGGGAAAAGAAAGAGGAGGAAGAGACAGATATAAAGAAAGATAGAGGAGACTGAAAGTGAAAAAGAAGACGAAATAAGAAGTTAGAGATAGCAACTGAGGACAGAGAGAGAAAATGAGGAAACTATCCAGAATGAAGGAAAAAAGCGAACGAGAAGTAAACAGAAAAAAAAAGAAAAGAAACAAACAAACCAAACAATGAGGCAAAGACCAATGCGTCACTGCAACATTCTGCAACATTAAACCCAAAAACCTAATACCATTACCGCTGCATGTTGCATACCCCATTGCTCTTTACGACTTACCTCATCAACTTTTCCCAGTCGGTTCCTTGCTACTCTTCATGGCAAATTTGCATACAGACACTTTCCTGATTGGCCAAGGGCTTTTGTGCAAAACATTAATCATTCACAGCTGACTGCGCGAAGGAAGGCTGGCGAAGAATAGAGGCGGAAGAGGAGCTCGGGTGTGTGCTGGAGATGCGTCGGGAGAGAAATGTGTGTTGGTTTAAATGCCAGTTTAAAGGTGTTTATATGTTTCCATACATACGATTGGTTTACTGTATATATATATATATATATATATATATATATATATATATATATATATATATATATATATATATATATATATATATATATATATGCGTGTGTGTGTATATGTAGATATATATGTATGTATACACAGAAAAAAAGAAAAGACAAACACAAATAAACCAAACAATGAAGCAAAGACCAATAAATGTCTGCAACATTCTGCAACGCTAAAGCCAATAACCTAATAACATCACCGCTGCATGTTGCATACCCCGTTGCTCTTTACGACTTACCTAATCAATTTTCCCAGTAGGTTCCTTGCTACACTTCATGGCAAATTTGCATACAGACACGTAAAAAGTGAGGAGATGAGAAATCAGAGAAAGAGAGACAAGGAGAAACAATGACTAAATTACAGGAAATTTGAGGAAACCACGCGTGAGGAGAGAGGCTGAGACAGAAATAGAAAGAGACAGAAAGAGACAAACATAGAGAAAGACACACAGAACCAGAGAGAAATCAGAATACACAAAGCCAACGTGGGCGCACTACTTTGTCATTTAATCCTGTGATGTGAAGATCCTCCCTCAGTTCCTCTGACAGAGCGCGGCCGATCCTCCTCCTGTGTGGCCTTCCTGTCGGGTTCGAAGACTCTCAAGCATGCAGGGGAGGAGAGCATTTTGTGAAACTATTTCTAATGCTTTTCTCTTAAGGAGCGAGATTTTTTTTTCCGTTTATATATATATATATATATATATATATATATATATATATATATATATATATATATATATATTATATCTTTATTTCATTTATCTTATTTATTTATTCATCTATTTATATTTCATTTGTTTATTTATCTATCTATTTTTTTTTTTGGGGGGGGGGGGCGTGCATCCTTAGTAATATAGTGCATGTTAGGAGTTAATTTTTGATGTAGTCAGTGTATAAATAAATGGTTGATGAGATGAGAAAATAAATGAATATCGACATTAATGAAAATGATAATGAGAGGAAAAGGGGAAGAAAGAGGAATAGAGGAAGAGAGAGGGAGTGAGTGAAAGTGAAAAAAAGAGGAAGAAGAAAAAGTAGAAGTTGGAGAGATTGAAAGAGAGCGAGTGAAAGAATGAGAGAGAAAGAATGATAGACAGAGAATGAGAACGAGAATTAAACACACACACAAAAAAAGAAAAGACAAAAACAAATAAACCAAACAATGAAGCAAAGACCAGTAAATGTCTGCAACATTCTGCAACGCTAAAGCCAATAACCTAATAACATCACCGCTGCATGTTGCATACCCCGTTGCTTTTTACGACTTACCTAATCAATTTTCCCAGTAGGTTCCTTGCTACTCTTCATGGCAAATTTGCATACAGACACGTTCCTGATTCGCCAAGGGCTTTTGTGCAAAATACTCATTCACAGCTGACTGCGCGAAGGAAGGCTGGCGAAGAATAGAGGCGGAAGAGGAGCTCGGGTGTGTGCTGGAGATGCGTAGGGAGAGAAATGTGTGTTGGTTTGTATGTCACTTTATTGGTATTTATGTGTGTTGATATACATACGATTGGCCCACACTGTATATACATGTATATATATATGTATATATATATGTCTGTATATATATGTCTGTGTGTATACATGTGTGTGTGTACATAGTTATGTATATACACACACACAAATAAGTACATGCATATAAATATATACATAAATATATACACCTAGATACACACACACACACACACACACACACACACACACACATATATATATATATATATATATATATATATATATATATATATATATATATATATATATACATATATATATATATATATATATATATATATATATATATATATATATATACATACATATATATGTACATATATGAACATATATATATGCATATATATAAATATATATGCATGAGTGTGTGTGTGTGCCTATGCGTGTATGTGTGTGTGGGAGGGGTGTTTTAGTGGGCCTATAAAAACACTATATGTACACATTTACATGAAAAGGACAAACTGCATTAGCCAGCATTTTGAGACAATTTAATGCTATTCTTATCAATATAATTCCAGCACCACAGTGGAATTCTGTAATTAGATGCTTAATTAAATTGTCATAAAGTAGATTGCACCACACAAAAGCATACCGGAAACTCCTGCCTTTGTGCTTATTTTTAACGAAGACAGTTTACTATTACATTTACTGTTTACTATCACAAACAATTTAACATCACGAATACTGGTTACTATTACGAATAATGTTTGCCATTAGGAATACTGTTTACTTTTGCAAATACTCTTGATTATTACGAATACTCTTTATTGTTATGAATACTGGATGTTATGAATACTGTTTAGTATTGCAAATCATTTTATTGCGAATATTGTTTACCATAATGAATGCAATTTACCATTACTAACACCGATTACTATTACGATTATTAATTGTCTACTACAAATTCTGCGTACTGTCACGAGCGCCTGTTTACTATTATAAAAACAGTTTACTCATGTGAATATTGTTTGCTATTACGAATGTTATTTACTGTTTTGAAATATTTACGAACATGGTTTAGTATTACTGGTTACTATTAGGGTTACAGTTTGCCATTAAGAATTATGTTTGTTTTTGCGAATACTGTTTACTATTACGAACAGAGTTTGCAAATTACAAATATCACTCAGCATCACCAATTTATACTGCTGCGAATAGTATTTGCGATTATGGATGATATACTCTTAGTAATGATATTCAAAGGTGATTCGAGGCTTCAGTAGCGCGACTGTACATGAGATAAATGTGAAGAATGTTCCTCGTGAGTGATAAAAGAGAGAAGTGCAACAAAGGTGAGAGAAAGGCAGAAAGAGGTTCGGGGGTACATGTGTGTATGAGGAAGAGATAGATTGATACAAAGATAGATAGGATAGATCGATTTTAAAAAATGTGTAAATATATAAAGAGCGGGAGAGAGGAACAGGGTGGGGAGGAGAGAATAAGATAGAGAGAAAAGGGAAGGAAACAGAAAGACAGAAAGAGAGAAAGAAAGAACGGAGGCAGAAAGCGAGACAGACTATTATACACACAGAAATAGACACAGACTATTATACAGACACAGAAACAGAAAGAGACACACACAGAACCAGAGAGAAACCAGAACACACAAAGCCAACGTGGGCGCACTGCTTTGCCATTTAATCGTGTGATGTGAAGATCCTCCCTCAGTTCCTCTGACAGAGCGCGGCCGATCCTCCTCCTGTGTGGCCTTCCTGTCGGGTTCGAAAGCCCTCAGGCATGACGGGGAGGAGAGCATTTTCTGAAACTATCTTTAATGCTTTTCTTTTAAGCGGCACCGCGATTTTTATTTGTCTCTCTTCCTTTCTTTCTTTTTCTCTTTTGGTTGTTTATTTTTATTTAATTTATTCATTTCCATTTTTCATTTATTTAACTTATTTTTCTCTTTTTTTGTTTATTTATTATTTGTTTTTTTAGGGGAGGGTGGATCCTTAGTGATTTAGTGCATCATTAGAATTAAATTTTGATGTAGTTAGAGCAAATAATAATAATAATAATAATTTGATAAAATGAGAAGAAAAGTGAATAATGATATTGATAAAGATAATGATGGTATGATGATTACGAAGCCGATGAAAAGGAAAAGGGGGAAAAGAGATAAAGATAGAGAGAAGAGACTGAAAGTGAAAAAGAAGTTAGAGATAGCAAGAGTGAGAGAAAGAGAGAGAGAGAGAATAAGGAATCTATCCAGAATGAAGGAAAAAGCGAACGAGAAGTAAACAGAAAAAAAGAAAACAAGCAAACCAAACAATGAGGCAAAGACCAATACGTCACTGCAACATTCTGCAACATTAAACCCAAAAACCTAATACCATTACCGCTGCATGTTGCATACCCCGTTGCTCTTTACGACTTACCTCATCAACTTTTCCCAGTCGGTTCCTTTCTACTCTTCATGGCAAATTTGCATACAGACACTTTCCTGATTCGCCAAGGGCTTTTGTGCAAAACATTAATCATTCACAGCTGACTGCGCGAAGGAAGGCTGGCGAATAGAGGCGGAAGAGGAGCTCGGGTGTGTGCTGGAGATGCGTCGGGAGAGAAATGTGTGTTGGTTTAAATGCCAGTTTATAGGTGTTTTTATGTGTTTCAATACATACGATTGGTTTACTGTGCGTATATATATATATGCGTGTGTGTATATATGTATATATATGTATGTATACACAGACACACACATACACATACTTATAGATATATATGTATATGTGTATAAATATATATGCACATATGTAAAAGCACACACACGCATATATATGTATGTGTATATATACACATACGTATATATACAGCATATATACATATATATTATATATACATGCATATATATATTATATATACATACATACATATTAATATATATATATATATATATATATATATATATATATATATATATATATACGTACACACACTTATGCACATACACACATATATATATGCATATATTGATACGCACATGCATATATATACATATATGTATCTAATATATATGTGTGCGTATGCATGTGTGTGTGCTTTAATGTGTGTGGGAAGGGTGTTTTAGTATGTCTATAAAAGCACTATATATACATTTACATAGGAAGGCCAAATTATATGAGCAAGGGTTTTATGAGACATGAAGTAATGCTAATCTTATCAATATAATTTCAGCACCACTGTGGAATTCTGTAATTAAATGCTTATTTATATTGCCATAAAGTAGAACGCACTGCACAACAGCATACCTTTGCGTTTATTTTTTACGAACACAGTTTACTATTACGTTTACTGTTTACTATCACAAAAACTTTGATAACACGAATACTGTTTACTATTAAGGAGGTTTGCCATTAAGAATACTGTTTACTATTGCAAATACTGTTGACTATTACGAATACTATCTATTATGAATACTGTCTAGTATTGCATATAATGTTTACTACCATAATAAATTCAATTTACTATTAATACTGCTTACTATTACGATTATTATGTACTATTGCTAAATATGATCTATTACAAATTCCCTTTATTGTTACGAGAGCCTGTTTACTCTTATAAAAACGGTTTACTCAAGCGAATATTGTTTCCTATTACGAATGCTGTTCACTGTTTTCAAATGTTTATTATTACGAACATGGTTTACGTTTAGTATTACTGTTTACTATTATGATTACTGTTTGCCATTAAGAATTCTATTTGCTTCTGCAAATACTGCTTACTCTCACAAATAATGTTTGCAAATTACAAATATCGTTTAGCATTACCAATATATACTGCTGAGAATAGTATTTACGATTATCAGTGATATTCTCTTAACGATATTCAAAGTGATTCGAGGCTTCAGTAGCACGACCGAAGAGAAGATGTAGAGTGTGTGTGTGCGCGTGTATATGAGAGAGAGAGACAGAGAGAGAGTGAGAGGACAGATCCGCACATGTCTAGCGGAAAGAGACATATCACGTAGGCCGATAGACTGAGGCAGGAAAAACAGACGGTGAAAATGGACAACAGAAAAATATAGGGGACTTTTGTGTCGGAACAGAGTGGGGGAAAAGCACGATATTGAGGGAGTGAGAGGGGGGGAAATAAAAGTAAAGAGAACGGGAAAATAAACCCTGGAATGAAAAGGGAAAACGTATGTACATGAATTGATAGAAAGAAAAAAGTGAGGAGATGAGAAATCAGAGAAAGAGAGAGGAGAAACAATGACTAAATTACAGGAAATTTGAGGAAACCACGCGTGAGGAGAGGCTGAGACACAGAAATGGAAAGAGACAAAGAGACAAACATAGAGAAAGACACACAAAACCAGAGAGAAATCAGAATACACAAAGCCAACGTGGGCACACTGCTTTGCCATTTAATCGTGTGATGTGAAGATCCTCCCTCAGTTCCTCTGACAGAGCGCGGGCGATCCTCCTCCTGTGTGGCCTTCCTGTCGGATTCGAAGACTCTCAAGCATGCAGGGGAGGAGAGCATTTTGTGAAACTATTTTTAATGCTTTTCTCTTAAAGAGCGAGATTCTTTTTCTGTTTATATATATATATATATATATATATATATATATATATTCATATATATATATATATATATATATATATATATATATTTCATTTTTCTTATTTATTTATTTTTTTTATTTATTTATTATTTTTTTTTTGGGGGGGGGGCGTGCATCCTTAGTGATTTAGTACATGTTAATTCTTGATGTAGTTAGTGTATAAAAATGGTTGATGAGATGAGAAAATAAATGAATATCGACATTAATGAAGATGATAATGAGAGGAAAAGGGGAAGAGAGAGGAATAGAGGAAGAGAGAGGGAGTGAGTGAAAGTGAAAAAGAAGAGGAAGAAGAAAAAGTAGAATTTGGAGAGATTGAAAGAGAGCGAGTGAAAGAGTGAGAGAGAATGAATGATAGAGAAACAGAGAATGAGAACGAGAATTAAACACAAAAAAAAGAAAAGGCAGACACAAATAAACCAAACAATGAAGCAAAGACCAATGAATGTCTTCAACGTTCTGCAACGCTAAAGCCAATAACCTAATAACATCGCTGCATGTTGCATACCCCGTTGCTCTTTACGACTTACCTAATCAATTTTCCCAGTAGGTTCCTTGCTACTCTTCATGGCAAATTTGCATACAGACACGTTTCTGATACGCCAAGGGCTTTTGTGCAAAACAATCATTCACAGCTGACTGCGCAAAGGAAGGCTGGTGAAGAATAGAGGCGGAAGAGGAGCTCGGGTGTGTGCTGGAGATGCGTCGGGAGAGAAATGTTGTTGGTTTGTATGTCACTTTATTGGTGTTTATGTGTGTTGACATACGATTGGCCTACACTGTATATACATATATATGTCTGTGTGTGTGTATATACATGTGTGGTGTACAGACATAGTTATGTATATACATATATACACACACACACACAAATAAGTACATGCATATAAATATATACAAAATATATACACACAGATACATATATATATATATATATATATATATATATATATATATATATATATATATATATATATATATATACATATATATGTACATATATGAACATATATATATATATATATATACATATATATAAATATATATGCATGAGCGTGTGTGTGTGTGCCTATGCGTGTATGTTTGTGTGTGCTGTAATGTGTGTGTGGGAGGGGTGTTTTAGTGTGCCTATAAAAACACTATATGTACACATTTACATGAAAAGGACAAACTGCATTAGCCAGCATTTTATGAGACAAATTAATGCTAATCTTATCAATATAATTCCAGCACCACAGTGGAATTCTGTAATTAAATGCTTAATCAAATTGTCATAAAGTAGATTGCACCACACAAAAGCATACCGGAAACTCCTGCCTTTGTGCTTATTTTTAACGAAGACAGTTTACTATTACGTTTACTCTTTACTGTCACAAACAATTTAACATTACGAATACTGGTAACTATTACGAATAATGTTTGCCATTAGGAATACTGTTTACTTTTGCAAATAATCTCGATTATTAGGAATACTCTTTACTGTTATGAATACTGGATGTTATGAATACTGTTTAGTATTGCAAATCATTTTATTGCGAATATTGTTTACCATAATGAATGCAATTTACTAGTACTAACACTGATTACTATTACGATTATTAATTGTCTACTACAAATTCTGCGTACTGTTACGAGCGCCTGTTTATTATTATAAAAACAGTTTACTCATGTGAATATTGTTTGCTATTACGAATGTTTACTGTTTTGAAATATTTACGAACATGGTTTAGTATTACTGGTTATTATTAGGGTTACCGTTTGCCATTAAGAATTATGTTTGTTTTTGCGAATACTGTTTACTATTACGAATAGAGTTTGCAAATTACAAATATCGCTCAGCATCACCAATTTATACTGCTGCGAATAGTATTGGCGATTATGGATAATATGCTCTTAATAACGATATTCAAAGTTGATTCGAGGCTTCAGTAGCGCGACTGTACATGAGATAAATGTGAAGAATGCTCCTCGTGAGTGATAAAAGAAAAGAGAAGTGTAATAAAGGTGAAAGAAAGGCAGAAAGAGGTTCGGGGATACATGTGTGTATGAGGAAGAGATAGATTGATACATATAGATGGGATAGATCGATTAAAAAAAAAATGTGTAGATAAAGAGCGGGAGAGAGGAACAGGGTGGGGAGGAGAGAATAAGATAGAGAGAGAAGGGAAGAAGAGAGAAAGAGAGAGAGAGTGGGTCGAAGAGAAGAGGAAGAGTGGGTGTGTGTGCATGTATATGAGAGAGAGAGAGAACATAGCTGCACATGTCTAGCGGAAATAGAAATAGGCCGATAGACTGATGCAAGAAAACAGACGGTGAAAATGGACGACAGAAAACTATAGAGGACATATGTCGGAAGAGAGTGGGGAAAAAGCGCGATATTGAGGGAGTGAGAGAGACGGAAGTAAAATTAGAGAGAAGAGAAATATAAAACCAGGAATGAAAGGGGAAAACGTGTGGATAGAAAGAGAAGTGAGTAAATGAAAAATCGGAAAAAGAGAAAGAGGGAGAAAGAGTTACTAAATTACAGGCACTTGGAGGAAACGACACGCGAGGAGAGAGGCTGAGAAGGAAAGCGACATTAATGAAAGGAAATGAGAAATGAGCAAGTGAAAAGAGAGAGAAGGGGGGGGGGCGAGAGAGAGGCGAAGAGAGAAAGAGACAGAAAGGCAGAAAGAGAGAAAGAAAGAACGGAGACAAAAAGACAGACAGACTATTATAGAGAGACACAGAAATAGACAAAACGAGACAGACTATTATACAGAGACACAGAAATAGAGAGACAGAAAGAGACAAACATAGACACACACACACATTACCAGAGTAAATCCAGAACACAAAGCCAACGTGGGCGCACTGCTTTGCCATTTAATCCTGTGATGTGAAGATCCTCCCTCAGTTCCTTTGACAGAGCGCGGGCGATCCTCCTCCTGTGTGGCCTTCCTGTCGGGTTCGAAGGCTCTCAAGCATGCAGGGGAGGAGAGAATTTTGTGAAACTATCTTTAATGCTTTTCTTTTAAGCGGCACCGCGATTTTTATTTGTCTTCCTTTCTTTCTGTTTCTCTTTTGATTATTTAATTATATTTCATTTATTCGTTTGTATTTTTCATTTATCTAATTTATTTTTCATTATTTTATTTTGTTTATTTTCTATTTATGTTTTTTTTTTTTTTTTTTTTTTTTTTTTTGGGGGGGGGGGGGTTGGATCCTTAGTAATTTAGTGCATTTACTGCAATTTAGTACGAAAAAAAAATTAAGTTGATAAAATGAGAAGAAAAATGAATAATGAAATTGATGAAGATAATGATGGTATGATGATTACGAAGCCGATGAAAAGGAAAAGGGGGGAAGAGAGATAAAGATAGAGAGAAGAGACTGAAAGTGAAAAAGAAGTTAGAGATAGCAAGAGCGAGAGAAAGAGAGAGAGAGAGAATAAGGAATCTATCCAGAATGAAGGAAAAAGCGAACGAGAAGTAAACAGAAAAAAAGACAAACATAAACAAACCAAACAATGAGGCAAAGACCAATACGTCTCTGCAACATTCTGCAACATTAAACCAAAAACCCAATACCATTACTGCTGCATGTTCCATACCCCATTGCTCTTTACGACTTACCTCATCAACTTTTCCCAGTCGGGTCCTTGCTACTCTTCATGGCAAATTTGCATACAGACACTTTCCTGATTCGCCAAGGCTTTTGTGCAAAACATTAATCATTCACAGCTGACTGCGCGAAGGAAGGCTGGCGAAGAATAGAGGCGGAAGAGGAGCTCGGGTGTGTGCTGGAGATGCGTCGGGAGAGAAATGTGTGTTGGTTTAAATGCCAGTTTATATGGTTTTTATATATGTTTACATACATACGATTGGTTTACAGTATACATATGTGTGTTTATATATATACAGAGACGTATACACACTCACACACACATATATAAATATATATGTATATATGTATATATGTGTGAGTGTAAATATATATACACATATATATGAAAACGGCACACACGCATATATATGTATATGTATATATATATAAATATGTATATATACAGCATTTATACATACATATTATATATACAAAGTCATACATATATATATATATATATATATACATATGCATATATACACGCACAAGTACATATATATGTATGTATATATATGCATATATATGTAAATATATGTATATATATATATGAATATATATACATATATATGTGTGCGTGTGTACATGTGTGTGCTTTAATGTATGTGATAGGGTGTTTTAGTATGTGTATAAAAGCACTATATATACACATTTACATGAGAAGTCCAAATTACATGAGCCAGAGTTTTGTGAGACATAAAATAATGCTAATCTTATAAATATAATTTCAGCACCACTGTGGAATTCTGTAATTAAATGCTTAATTAAATTGCCATAAAGTAGATCGCACCGCACAGCATACCAGAAACTCCTACCTTTGTGTTTATTTTTTACGAATACAGTTTACTATTACGTTTCCTGTTTACTATCACAAACACTTTGATATTAGGAATACTGTTTAGCATTATGGATAATTTTTGCTATTAAGAATACTGTCTATTGCAAATACTATTAACTATTACAATACTATCTACAATTATGAATACTGTTTAGTATTGCAAATAATGTTCAGTACGAATATAATTTATCATAATGAATACCATTTACTATTACTAATACTGCTTACTATTACGACAATTATTTACTATTGCAAACTATTATCTATTACAAATTTTGTTTTCTGTTACGAGAGCCTGTTTACTCTTATAAAAACAGTTTACTCAAGCGAAAAGCGTTTGCTATTACGAATGCTATTGACTGTTACGGATATGGTTTACTCTTAGTATTACTGTTTACTATTATGATTACCGTTTGCCATTTAGAATTCTGTTTGCTTTTGCGAATACTGTTAACTATTACAAATCGTGTTTGCAAATTATATATATATTATTTAGCATTACCAATATATACTGTTGCGAATAATATTTTGCAATTATGAACTTTATATCTCGAATGTACATGAGATAAATGTGAAGAATATGCCTCGTGAGTGATAAAAGAAGAGGTAAATGGTACAATAACGGTGAGAGAAAGGCAGAAAGAGATTAGGGGATACATGTGTATGGGGAAGAGATAGATTGATACATAAATATATAGGGTAGGTAGAAAGATATATAAAGAGAGAAAGAGGAGCAGGGTGGGATGAAGGGATAGAGTATTTAAAAAAAGTAAGAGAGAGATTGAGGGAAGGAGAGAGAGAGACATAGAGAAGGAAGGAGAGAGAGAACGCGGTTTGAAGAGAAGATGGAGATGGAGTGTGTATGAGAGAGAGTGAGAGGACATATCCACACATATCTAGCGAAAAGAGAAATATCACGTAGGACGATAGACTGATCCAAGAAAAACAGACGATGAAAATGGACAACAGAAAAATATAGGGGACTTTAGTGTCGGAAGAGAGTGGGGAAAAGCGCGATATGAGGGAGTGAGAGAGACGGAAATAAAAGTAGAGAGAAGGGAAAGATAAAACCAGGAATGAAAGGGGAAAACGTATGTATATAAATTGATAGAAAGAGAAAAAGTAAGGAAATGAGAAATCAGAGAAAGAGAAAGTGGGAGACAGAGGGACTAATTTACAGGAAATTTGAAGAACCGACACGTGAGGAGAGAGGCAGAGAAGGAAAGCGACAATAATGAAAGGAAACGAGTAATTAGAGGACGCAGAAAGAAAAAGTGAAAGAGAGATAGAACGAGAGAGAGGGGGGGGGATACAAGCAGAGAGAAAGAAAGAGAGAGTGAGAGAACAAAGGGAAAGAGTCAGACAAACAGACAAAAACACAGAAATAAACATTCTTAGAGAGAGAAACACACAGAATCAGAGAAATCAGAATACACAAAGCCAAAGTGGGCGCACTGCTTTGTCATTTAATCCTGTGATGTGAAAATCCTCCCTCAGTTCCTTTGACAGAGCGCGGGCGATCCTCCTCTTGTGTGGCCTTCCTGTCGGGTTCAAAAGCCCTCAAGCATGTAAAGGGAGGAGGGGGAGCATTTTGTGGAACTATTTTTAATGATTTTCTTTTAAGATGCTTTAATACGTATGTGGGAGGGGTGTATTAAACACTATATATGCACATTTATATGAGAAAGCCAAATTGCATGAGCCAGTGTTTTATGAGACATAAAATAATGCTAATCTTATCAATGTAATTCCAACACCACTGTGGAATTCTGTAATTAAATGCGTAATTAAATTGCCATAAAGTAGATCGCACCGCGCAACAGCATACCGGAAATTCCTACCTTGAGTTTGTTTTTATGAAGACAGTTTACTATTACGTTAACTGTTTACTATCACAAACACTTTAATATTAGGAATACTATTTAGTTTTGCGGATAATGTTTACCATTAAAAATACTGTTTACTGTTGCAAATACTGTTAACTATTACGAATACTGTTTACTATTATGAATACTATTTGGCATTGTAAATAATGTTTATTACGAATATTGTTTACCATAATGAATGCAATTTACTATTACTGATACTGCTTATTACGATCATTATTTACTGTTGTAAACTACTGTCTATTACAAATTCTGTTTACTGTTACGAGAGCCTGTTTACTCGTATAAACACAGTTTACTCAAGCGAATATTGTTTGCTATTACGAATGCTGTTTACTGTTTTGAAGTGTTTACTATTACGAATATGGGTTACTCTTAGTATTACTGTTTACAATTATGATTACCTTTTGCCATTAAGAATTCTGTATCGTTTAGCATTACCAATTTTTATTGCTACAAATACTATTTGCGATTATGTGTGATAGACTCTTAATAACGATATTCATTATTAGTAATACTATACAAATACACGTACTGCTTACTAAAACAAATGCTATGCTATTTCGAATCCCATTTACTGTTAGTAACACCACACTATTATTGGTATTGATATATCATTGTTTCATTATTTTTAATATCATTTGCTAATATCGAATACCATTTACTTTTATCAAATATTTACTATTTGTACCATATCATTAACACTGTTTACTGCTATTAGAGGTTTAATATTTGTGACATTTACTATTACTATTACTGTTACGAATGCTATAGACTATCATAAATACTACTGTAAACCACTACGAATGCTATTGCTCAAACTAAACACGAAATACCTGCTCTAGTGTTCAACTTCCGGATAGAAATGAAGATTAGAAGTGAAAGACGTGGTTTATGTAGTAGGATATGACCGTTTGGGGAAATCTAACCCTCCACAGATTCAAGTACTTGCGTTCTCCGTACTTCACTTTCTAAATATAAACGCTATGAATACTGTTTATAAAGGGTTAAATACTCTATGCCGGTAATAAAGCTGATGGAATCCCATAAGCCAAACCTATTTTACGGAATCGAATATACTTTCGCCCATGTCGCTCTACAGGATGGTTGTTATAAAAGTAATATTGACCATAGTCAAAACATGCTTCCAGATATTTTTAAATACGAAGAGATATATGTAGGAAATAGATAGATAAATAGATAGATAGAGAAAGGGACTGTCTGGATGATAAAGGTTTAACAGCCTATAATGATACTATATGATGTGCAGATTACGTGTTTGTTAGCACACACACACACACACACACACATACATATACATAACACTCTTACATATTTGAGGGGAAAAATGCAAAAACACTCAAAATCAAACCCATTTATCACACATGAAGGTGGGGGGTGAAAATTCGTCACCCTTGCCCCCTTTTTATACGATTGTGTATGTATATGCATGTGTGTGTGTGTGTGTGTGTGTGTGTGTGTGTGTGTGTGTGTGTGTGTGTGTGTGCATGCGTGCCTGTGTGAAATCCTAATATATATGTCTGTTAAAAGAACCAATACGAGGATGAAGATAGATATTTAAAATTAATCACATTTCAAGGTAGTTACCAAAATAAGCTGATTAATATTGCATTTACTAGAAGGCAAAAGAAAATCTTCCTGATAACAATAACAAAAGTACGTTAATTGTCAATTTAGGATGAAAAATATCAAACATATAAAGTTATAAATTAAATGTGATATCTCACTAAGGAGACAGAGACAACCAAGCGAAGGAAAAATATGAAAGGATTAAAAATAAATAAAACATTATAAAATAAAGTAAAAATCAAGGAATTGTACTGTTAGAAACTAAAGTTCCCTAGCGTATGTTTCGAATATGTACTATTTCGAAAATTATAACACGGAGCCCACATCGAAGGTGATTCGAGGCTTCAATAGCACGACCGAACTTTACACCTTGACTGTACGTGAGATAAATGTGAAGAATGTGCCTCGTGAGTGATAAAAGAAGAGGCAAGAGGTGCAATATGGGTGAGAAAAAGGCAGAAAGATGTTAGGGGGATACATGCGTATGGTGAAGAGATAAATTGATAAAAGGAAAAAGGAAAAAAACAAACATAAATAAACCAAACAATGAGGCAAAGACCAATACATCTCTGCAACATTATACAACATTAAGCCCGATAACCTTAATAGCATCGCCACTGCATGTTGCTTACCCCGTTGCTGTTTACGACTTACCTAATCAACTTTTCCCAGTTTGGTTCCTTGCTACTCTTCATGGCAAATTTGCATATAGACACTTACCTGATTCGTAAAGGGCTTTTGTGGAAAATATTAATCATTCACAGCTGACTGCGCGAAGGAAGGCTGGCGAAGAATAGAGGCGGAAGAGGAGCTCGGGTGTGTGCTGGAGATGCGTCGGGAGAGAAATGTGTTGGTATAGTTTATAGATATTTATGTGTGTTTACATGCATACGATTGGCTTACAGTATATCTGTATGTGTGTGTGTGTGTGTGTGTGTGTGTGTGTGTGTGTGTGTGTGTGTGTGTGTGTGTGTGTGTGCATGTATATGTAAATATATATGTATATATATATATATATATATATATATATATATATATATGTTTGTAAATATATATACATATATATGTAATGGCACACACACATACACACACACAAACACACACGAGCACGCACACACACATATATATGTATGTATATATACATATGTATATATATATACAATATACATACACACATATATATATATTATATATGCATATATATATATATATATATATATATATATATATATATATATATATATATATATATATGAACCGTATTCATATTGACAAATGTAGATAAGGTATGAATGAGAATGAATATCTTCACAATACAAGAGATGTATTTGACCGGTTTCGACTGTGTCTTCGTCAGAAATACATGTATTTCTGACGAAGACACAGTCGAAACCGGTCAAATACATCTCTTGTATTGTGAAGATATTCATTCTCATTCATACCTTATCTACATATATATATATATATATATATATATATATATATATATATATATATATATACATAAACATATATATATATACATAAACACACACACATGCATATAGATATACACATATATGTATACATATACATATGTATACATATACATATATATGTATACATATACATATATATGAATATACATGTATTATATATTCATGTATATTCATATATATGTATATAGGTTGAAAATTCGCCCCCACCCCCGATTTTATGCGATTGTGTGTATGTATATGCATGCGCGTGCGTGTGTATATGTATTTGTGTGCTTTAATGTGTGTGGGAGGGGTGTTTTAGTGTGTGTATAAAAACACTACATATACACTTTTACATGAAAAGGCCAAATTGCATGAGCCAGTGTTTTATGAGACATAAAATAATGCTAATCTGATGAATATAATTCCAGCACCACTGTGGAATTCTGTAATTAAATGCTTAATTAAATTGCCATAAAGTAGATCGCACCGGAAAGTCCTGCCTTTGTGTTTATTTTTTTACGAAGACAGTTTATTATTACATTTACTGTTTAACTATCACAAACACTTTGATATCAGGACTACTGTTTAGTATTACTTATTAGTATTTAGTATTTACTAACGATATTGATTATTACAAATAACATGCTAATACAAAGTGCTATATGATTGCAATATTATTTTAAATACTATTTGGTAATATGGAATACCTTTTACCTTTATCATATATTCATTATTCATAACACTGTTTACTGCTATAGAGGTTTAATATTAGTGACATTTACTATTACCATTTACTGTTATGAATGCTAAAGACTATCATGAATACTGCTGCAAACCACTACGAATACTATTACTCAGACTTGAAATACCTTTTTTGCTCAACTTCCGAATAGAAATAATGAAGATTAGAAGTGAAAGACTTAGTTTATAAAGAAGGATATGACCATATGGGGAAACCTGACTCCCCACAGATTCAAGTACTTGGATTAAAAGGTCAAAAGGAAAGTCATATTAAGAGAAATGTGGATGAAAGGTTTCCAGCATTCATCCGAGTTCATTCCAACGTCAAGTAATCCCTTTGCGTTTTCCGTACTCCACTCTCTAACCATAAACGCTATAACGCTGTTTATAAAGGGTTAAATACTCTATCCCAGTTATAAAGCTGATAGAATCCCACAAGCCAATCCTATTTTACGGAATCGAATATGTTTTCGCCCATGTTGCTCTACAGGATGGCTGTTATAAAAGTAAAATGGTTCATAGTCAAAGCATACTTTCTGATATTTTTTAAATGCGAAGAGAGATAGGTAGGAAATATATAAATAGGTAAATGGAGAGATAGAGAGATAGCCTATGATAATACTATATGATATACAAGTTACGTGTGTGTGTGTGTGTCTGTATCTACACATACATGCGCACTCACACACAGACACACAACCCACACACACACACACACACACACACACACACACACACACACACACACACGCACACGCACACGCACACACACACACACACACACACACACACACATATGAATGTGTGTGTGTGTGCGTAACACTCATTACTTATTTGAGCACCAAAAAAAAATAACTTGTAGAAAAACGATTGAAATCGATTTGAATTAACACACATGTCCTAGTTAGGGCTTTGTGTGTGTGTGTGTGTGTGTGTGTGTGTGTGTGTGTGTGTGTGTGTGTGTGTGTGTGTGTGTGTGTGTGTGTGTGTGTGCGCGTGTGCGTATGCGTGTGAGTCGGTGTGTACGTTTGTGTTCGTTTTCGTGCCTGTGTATGAGACACATTCTTATCACACATTTTTTGCCGATTCATGGCACCCCCATCATGTCTCGTTGATCCACCTACATGTCCCAATTATAATATTTTTCCCGCGGGAAATTTCATAATGACTAGGAAACATGTCATGAGACAAATTTCGGCGCTAAATGCACGCAACGGATGCAACGCCGCCTTCACTAATGAGATGTGGTATTACGGAACAAGGAACAGATACAAAGATGGGAAACTCGGATGGAATCTATTGAATTAACATGTGACGCCACGTCAGGATCAGCGCCATCTACCGAGGAGTGTTGAATTTTACGCAATAAGTTTAGTTTTTGTTTTTTTTCAAAGATTTGGAAAAGTTAGTGTGAAATCTAAATTGTGAATTCAGATTGATTAGAAATTTCTCGTAATACCGTGTCGTTGCTGGCTTTATTTGACGAAATTAGGATCGTTGTATGAAAAATAATTTTTTTATATAAAAAAATCCAAAACTATAAAAAAATCCACAAATGCTTTCGTTCAATGCGAATGAGTGGGCATGCAACAATTATTTACAAACACAGTCATTCCTATATGCATTGCATTTCACTGGAAAAATCAATACCACATAAAGTGTTCACTACAAAGCCCGCGAAAAAAAAGGACATTAATTATCATAAGACAGACAGAAAATCTTGATCAGTATTTTTAAATAACACCAGGTTTTTAGAGAAAGAGAATAGAAGAGA
>NC_051428.1:22246213-22251213 GCF_015228065.2 Penaeus monodon | reverse complement strand
TGCACGCAAAATAAGTCCCCAAGAATAACAAGTTATGTCCATGACTTGCCATCCTATAGCTTTTCGGTAAAGTATAAAGAGGGCCCAACAAACATGTCCCTGACTTGTTATCTCCCAGGTAGCGAGACTGGTAATAACTGTTAACTCTCTAGAAAGCATTGCAAATAAACAGGGAAAAGATCCTCAGTTAATGGAGATGCGGCATTACTTGAAAGATGGTAAAGTGCCGCATAAAAAGTTACCCTCTCTCTGGCAGAATTTAAGATCAAAGATGAAGTCATCTATAGATTGCGACACTTGCCTGATCGAATTTGCTATCAACTAGTAGACCCTTCCAGTCTAAAGAATTCAACACTGAAGGTATCCCACCGCTACTACTAAAAATGTTGTAAGGTGTCCGTGAGAGGAGCCCTTTTCTCACACCAAAGTGGCGATGCTCCGTGAAACGGGATAAAACGCTTAAGGACCAGGATAGTTGGGCCCTGTTTACTCCATAAGAAAATAGTAATCCATTATAAGCCCTCACGAGAAGAATGGGATATCTGGGGTAGCAGTATAGGTACTTAGATATATCATTGCACGTTAAAAACTGTAATTAGCTTGTCCAGCTTCTCCTAACACTGACAATAAGCCTCTGATACAACCTTTCTATTTCCATTCCGCTGGCAAATCACTGTAGGATATATGAGGAGTAGCAGACAAACACTCTTTCGATTGACACACTTTATTTAGACAAAATGGCCCCTTTATATAGGCGGGATGGTAGACAATGGAAACAGCAAGAATTAAAAATACAATAGTTTCAGTTAAAAAAAAAATAATAATAAATAAATAAAAAAACATATAATAAATATAGTAAAAGTAAAAGAAAGTGTAGATACAAATATTTATGGTATAAAATTATTACCAAAAAACGCTAAAAGATTATCACAAAAAATACTAATAATCATGCTTAAAGAGATACTAAAATACATCAAAGAGTAGTAAAAATGTGCCACAAAACTTTAAAATGATTAAATAAAAGAAACTAAAAAAGGAGTTGGCTTTGGATCACTAAAAATAGAACGACAAAAAAATAAACTCGAAAGCATAACTCGCATAACATAACAAAAAATTTAGTACAAAGCGAAAATAAAAAATGCAAAGCTAAGCGGCAGTACGCTCTCAGGAAGCTCCGCGGTTATAAAATGCCCGACATCAATGCATAAAATAACAGGATCATACGAATTCCCGTGGGCCAGGGATAAGGTCAGGATATAGGGTTAAGGGTTCATTTAAAGTAGTAGGGACGTGGAAATAAGGGTTTGGATAAAGGAAAGGTAGGGAGATAAAGTATAGGCAAGAGAAAGGCTAGTAGTAAAGGTATCTATAGTTTATGTCCCATAGAATAAAAAGTATTGCAAAAAAGGGAAAAAAGGCAGAAGGAAGGGTATGGCAAAAGTATAGAGAGAGGGAATACAGGTAAAGATGAACAAACAAAGGAAAGCTTTGAAACTAAGCTAGGCTAGCATAAAGGAAAAGTTAAAACCATGAACATAAGTGCTGAAGATCTGCAAAACAGAAAGGAAAAATTAAGGAAGACAAGGAAAACTAACAAAGAGAACCATAAACAAGACAAAAAGGAAAAGAGAGGAAGAGAAGGAGGAGAAGCAGGACTGAATGTGTATGAGAGAGAGAGAGAGTGAGTGAGTGAGTGAGAGAGAGTAGGAAGGCAGCAAGGGTAAGTAGGTGAAAGAGGAGGAGAGAGAGAAGCAAGGATAAGTTAGTAGGAGAGAGAGAGAAGCAACGATAAGTTAGTAGAAGAGAGAGAGAAGGAGGAGGAAGAGCAGCAAGGGTGAGTGAGAGAGAGAGAGGAGTAGGAGGAAGAACAGCAAGGGTGTGCAGTGGGAGAGAGGAGGAGGAGGAGCAGGGAGAAGGAAGCAGAACGTGTGTAAGAAAAAAAAAAGATGGGTAGAAGAAGGGAGGCCTAGAGGCCTCACATGATTTGTAAGAAAACCTTGCTAAACAATTATTTTAAACACAGAAATAAGGCACAAATAGATGCGCAGAAAAATAACTATTTGTGTAAGGGCTATTTGCCGCGAAGATGAGGATGCGCACCTGGGGGAAGCCCACCATAGACCCACCTGGGACAGAGAGAGAGCAGGCTGGGGTTCGCCAGGACAACACGCTGTCACCCTTTGAGTTTTTGTGTGTTTATTTCGCTTCCTTTGAACTTTGTACGGGACTCCCTACGACAGTGGATTGTAGCACCTGTGAATTGTGACCTGATATTAAATGGCGAAGATAATTATATTGGTTCTTATGTATGTACGCGGCCAAGTAAAACACCAGAACTCGCCATTTTATTTATTTTCCTTTCAAGTTTATTTTCAATTAATAGAAGTGCTGTATGAGAGAACCATCGAGAATTTCAAAGAATATCAGATTCAACAGTAGTGGCCCATACTACGTGTTCTACTCTTTTCGTAAATAAAGTGAATTTAAATGAGAGCTGAAATTTGAGTCTTGTACAAATGGGCAATGTAATTTCTATAAATACCCAAACGTATGCAAACACGTAACTACGTTCGTACGCGCTCACGCGCAGATGAACAGACCCTTAGATATTTACCCTCGTTCACATGTAAACGCCCACACACACGTCCACGCACACACACACACACACACACACACACGTCCACGCACAAACACACGCGTCTGCGCACACACACGCGCGTCTACGCACACATACACGTCTATGCACACATACATGTCCACGCACACGTACACATACATGTCCACGCACACATACACGTCCACGTACACATACACGTCCACACACAAGTTCACACATATACCCACACGTACTCATGCACCCCCCCCCACACACACACACACACATATACGTATATGTATTCTCGTACTTGAACAGGTGAAGATCTTTGCGTATTCATACTGATGATATTGTGTTAGCAAAAGCCAATTTGTTCATGCTCTATGACGTCTTGATCGCCGTTGGATTTCTTTCTTTTTATTGATCACCGCAATTATTAAATTCCCTTTTCGGAGAATTGCCTTGAGATAAATCTGATCACAGAGCTACTGTAAATGAAAGGAAATATTTAGTCATAAAAAGTTTTAGTTTAGTTTAGTCCTTTATTTACCACCCTGGCTAACTGCACAGGCGTGGGCAAGCTGTGGTACATTTGATGCATGGTTATAACATATAATAGTATTACATTTCAATTTTAGGCTATAACATTGTTATGATAAGTACTATATCAATTACAGAAAGGAACAATTACAATTATCTACTCATCTGCCACGCCGGCGTACAGCTTGGGCGTGGAAAGGCATTGCTACATTTGATATGCAGTCATGTGATGCTACATTCCAAATTTAGGATATAATATAAGTATATCTTCTAAGACATCAGAGGATATGAAATAGTTACATAGTTCTCCATACCTCAAGCTAGGTGGCCTGAAAGGCTGTAACACATGGCACTCTGAGATATAATGTACAAGCGTTCGCTTATATTCTTCATTACACAGTTTACACTTAGTTTCTTCTACATTACAAACTGTACTGAGCTGCCAATACAATCTATATCCAAGCCTGATTCTTGCGGTCACAATATCACACTGTCTTGTTCTTGTTTTATATACACCATAGGTGAATGAATCTTGCCTAAACCGGTCATAATGCTTTATGCTACAGCTTTCAGGGCGTTGAGAATTAATTAACTCAGTCAAGTCCTCTTTAAAGGAAGCTTTAATATTGTATAAAATCCTGGAAATAGGTACCCCAAGATCTATATCCACACTTTGCTTGTCACATGCTGACTTTGCCAGGCGATCAGCATGATCATGCCTGGGGATTCCAACATGCGATGGAATCCACACAAAACGTATATCATGGCCTCGTTCTTTTGCACGATACACGTTTATCCTGTTGTCATTTGCGATATTAACTGCACCTTTGTCTAGAGTGTTCAGAGCCTGGAGAGCACTCTGTGAATCACAGAATATTACCCCCGGTGAAACATGGCGGAGGAGACCCGTAGAGTTCACGCGGTTTAATTTTACCAGAGACCTCTACAACTGAGCTAACCGCGACAGGTTGAATAAGAATAAATGGTAATAAACTGAGTAGAAATAAATGATAATAAGGAACTGATTAAAAATAAATTATATTTATCAAATATCTATTAATTATATCTATCTATCTATCTATCTATCTATCTATCTATCTATCTATCTATATATGTATATATACACTTCTATTTTTTTAAGGGACAGATGTCTCGTGCTAAATTCTTTACCTCAATTTTCCTGAGTCAGGGTGCCTCTTGTTAACCTCTTTACCTTATTTTTGAGTCAAGATCCCTCGTGCCAACCTCTTTACCTCTTTTTTATATAGACAGGATGCGTCCTGCTAACCTATTTACTTTTCTTATTAATAGTCAAGATGCTTTGTGCTAACCTTTTTACCCTATTTCTTTTCTTTTTTTTTTAGTCAAGATGCCTCGTGTTAACCTCTTTTTTTTAGGCAGGTTACTTCATGCTAACCTCTTTACCTCTGTTTTTAGAGTCAAGACGCTTCGTGCTAATCTCTTTACCTCATTATTTGAGTCAGTGTGCCTCGTGTTAGCTTCTTTACCCCGTTTTTATAGGCAGGATTCCTCGCTCTTACCTCTTTACCTTTCAGAGACAGGATGCCTCGTGCTAAATGCTTTTTTGAGTCAGGATGCCCCTTGTTAACTTCTTTTCCTCTTTTTTTATATGTAGACAGGATGCCTGGTGCTAGCCTTCCATTATTAACCATAAAAGTCCTTAGAAAATAATAATAAATAAATAAAGTATAAAGTAAGGGATTTATACGCCGGCCAGCAAGTAAATAAATAAATATATATATATATATATTATATATATATATATAATATATATATATAATAATATATATATATATATATATATATAACATATATATATATATATTTTTAGTATATAAAATAT
>NC_051428.1:22243352-22246113 GCF_015228065.2 Penaeus monodon | reverse complement strand
ATATATATAATATATATATATATATATTATATATATATATATATATATATATATATATATATATATTATATATATATATATATATATTATAATATATATATTATATATATTAATATATATATATATATCTATATATTTTATATATATATATTTATTAATATATATTATATATATTTTGTGTGTGTGTGTGTGTGTGTGTGTGTGTGTGTGTGTGTGGATATATATATATATATATATATATATATATATATATATATATATATATATATATATATATAGAGAGAGAGAGAGAGAGAGAGAGAGAGAGAGAGAGAGAGAGAGAGAGAGAAAGCGAGAGAAAGTTCCCATGTCACCTTTGCCCATATGTCATATAGCACATTTTTGCCCAAAACAACCATGAAAAAAAAATGCATATTTTCAAAGTCCTTTCCCATTCTGTATGTCTACATTAGTATTACTTGCCTCTCTTCACAACCACCATCTCTCTCTATCCCATTACCTACCTTATTCCATATCTCATTATTCCCACCTCACTCATACCCTTTCTTCCTCACTCTTCACACTCCTCATCTTTCGCTTTCATTTAGTATTTCAATGACCAACAAGGTTCTCTGCGTCCTCAAACGTCCACCTCGGGGTATACTGTTCACACAGCTACACTTACTGTTCATTTCCTACTTCATTAAATTCTAAGTAATTTCTAAGTCATTTTCGGGGTCATTTATATGTTTGTCAATATTCATTTTTATTGCAACCTTGAAGTCCACGGTTACTCATTTTAAAATTATTTCATTTTTACTGCGTTTTCAGTATCTGTTATTTTGAAAGGTGTGTATCAGTGTGTTAATAATAATGATGATAATAATGATAAGGATGATACTATTAATGATAATGATAATAATGATAATAGTAATGATAATAATGATAATAATAATAATAATAATAATAATAATAATAATAATAATAACAATAATAATAACAATAATAAAAGGATAATAACAATGATAATAATAATGATAATAATAATAAAGTTAATAACAATAACAATAATAATGATAATGACGATAACAACAATGACAATGAAATTGAAAATAACTATTATTATTGTAATATAAATCATTTTAATAAAAATTAGGAATATTATAATAACAATAATGATAATTATAATGATAAAAAAACAACAACAACAGCAAAACAACAACAACAACAACAACAGCAATAATAATAATAATAATAATAATAATAATAATGATAATAATAATAGTAATAATAATAATAGTAATAATGATAATAATATTAACAATAATAATAATAATAATAATAATAATAATAATAATAATAATAATAATAAGAAGAAGAAGAAGAAGAAGAAGAAGAAGAAGAAGAAGACGAAGAAGAAGAAAAAGAGGAAGAGAAAGGAAAAGAATGTTAATAACAATGATGATAACAACAACAACAATAATAATAATAATAATAATAATAATAATAAGAAGAAGAAGAAGAAGAAGAAACGTAATAATGATAATAACAATAATAATGAAATAACAACAACAGTAATATAATTTTTATAATAATAATATAACGATGATTATTATTATCAATATCATTATCATCATCATCATCATCATTATCATTTTTATTATTGGTGTCATAATTATAATGATGACAATAATAATAATAGAGAAAATAATAACAACATAATAACATAATGATGAAAATGATAATAATACTATAATAAGGAAAACAATAATGATAATCATTACTATTAGCATCATCATCCTTATAATAATAATAATAATAATGATAATAATAATAATAATGATAATAATAATGATAGTAATGATAACAATAATGGTAATAATAATGATAGTAGTAAAAGTAATATTGTTAATAATAATAAAATAATAATATTGCAATAATATTCGTAATAATAATAATATTAACAATAATAATGGTAATAACAGTGATGACAATTATTATGATAAAAAATAATAACAATGATGATGATAACAGTATCAGTAATAAACATAATAATAATGATGATACTAATAAAAGTAATAATAATAATGACAGTAGTAGTAATAATAAAAATAACAATAATGGCAGTAGAACGATAATAATAATAATAGAATTAACAATGATGATGATGATAATGATTATGACAATGATAATGATAATGATAATGATAGCAATAATGATAATAATAATAATAACAATAATAATAGAAATAAGAGTGATACTATTACGGATGATGATAATGAGAATATAATAGATATACGAAGGTTTCGTCATCAACACGTTAATCCCACGAAGCGAAGCGGATGTCATTACATGAGCGAATCCGACGAGACGGAATCGGGAGAGGAGACACTAAAATAGCATTGGGAGAATACGAAGCGGATGTCCCATAAAAAGAAAAAAAAAAGATAGATAAAAATAGGGTTGAACAGGACATAACCCAATAAAAAAAAATAATAAAATAAAAATGATAACAATAATAATAATAAGGATCTGGCAAGAGAATGACATGGTAATGAAAAAAAAAAGGAAATACAAAGGATCGCAATATAAATAATACTGTATTCATCCCGGAATAAGATACAGATTCAGGTGACAGACGCAAATATCTAAGAGTGTAAATCAGAATGGCTGAAAATTTACAAGGGCATAGATTATTACGTTATAACCACAGTGGGTGTGGTCGGCTGGGTCCCATAGCGAGAATGAGAGATACAGACACAAACAGAAAGAGAGACAGAGA
>NC_051428.1:22235852-22238352 GCF_015228065.2 Penaeus monodon | reverse complement strand
CCAAGAGCCTTCTGGAAATCAATAAAGCAGCACAATGTATCTCTTCCCTCCCTTAAACGATTTTTCAAGACAGATGTCAGGTAGAAATATGCTCTATGGTGCTACGTCCTTTTCCGAATCCATTTTACTCCTTAACTAGTATATAATTGTCTTCAAGATAATTTTTCAGTCTGTTATTTAAGACAGCTTAGTACAGTTTCCCAGCGCAGGAGAGCACTGAAATCCCACGATAATTCATAAGCATTCTCCGGCCCTTGGTTGTCCCTTTAGTTATAGGATTGACAGTTGTCTTCCGAAAAGTTGACGGACAAAAGCCCAATTCAAAATATTGATCAAATAGAGTATAGAGGAATGAAGTGGATATTGGATTTTTAAACTTGGCATTTGGGAGTAGATCTATAACACTATTCACTGCTTTCCTATATTTAGATTTTTTCATAACTTTGTCAACTTCGAAACTTATCTTTCCATTAAAAACTTTTTCGATTACATTTAATTGAGGGTTTACTTCTAATTCGCCGAAGACAGTCTTAATGCTATTATGAAATTCACTCGTAGTAGAAGTAGGGAAGTATAGTTTTTCAAAGTCACTTTTCCATTTCTTTATCACATCACCGATCTCGTTATATACTTCCATTGGAATTTTACATAATTTTTTAGGTTCTAGTTTATTTATCTCTTCTCAAAACTGATTTGGGTATCACTATTTAAAAATGTCTATACAGACTTGTCCTGTTCTAGAGAAGCGTCGCCTTTCGTTCTGAAACTTTTTATGAAATAAAGAGCGTCTGTTTATAAAGTGATTTTTAAGATTTGTTATTTCACTAAGGTGTCGGCCTTCACGTTTCGCTTTCACAAAAGACTTCTCGTTTTTTTCTCGTCAATTTCCATGTCATTTAGGTCCGAGTTGCACCAGAGCTTCGTTTTTTTCCGGCGTTTCACATTTTCCTTAAAGGGTAACTGAACAGGGTTTCATATATATATATATATATATATATATATATATATATATATATATATATATATATATATATATATATATATATATATATATATATACATATCCATAATGTCACCATATGGTTTCAAAACATTTTCGTAATTTTTTGCCCTTGGATAAATTCGAGATGGTCAGCCTCTCTTATGAGATCCGTTATTATAATAATGAATGCATCGTCTTGCAAGAGCTCAACAGGTACCTCTCTGTATCGATATTTCCTGGTTGCTTCTCTTTTTGAAGGGAAATCATTTAAAATGGCCTTATTATGTTTATGATCGAGTTATAAAAGTCAGAAACCTTTGCAGACACAATTGCATGTCCATCTAAATGACCAGTTGATGGCACTGATCCAACCAGATCCGCTTCCTCCAGGAAATCGATAAAAGGAGTAACACTACATTCATTAAAATATTCAATGCCTGTGTAATTACATGTCAACGACTGAAGTCCCTCCCTTGCTAGCAACAGACAAATTTGTCCAGTCATCTAGATGTGAATTCGCCCTGCCCTTGACAACACATTCACCTACATCGCTCAGGTATGATATAAAACGTTTCCAATGCGCGTTAGTCACCCTGTCGATGACTTCTTCTCCCTTATCTGCGCGGAACCAATGGCTGTGTCGTCAAGTGTGCCGATTCTAGAGTGAAAGTCACCCACGGTGATGCAGAAATTGGGCTCACAAGTGTAAGGAGTGCTGAGCAAATTACTGACAAATCTATCTGGATCCTTGCCATATGGGGAAGTTTGCCGGGGGGAGATAAACAGCTTTGAAATTTTGAAAACTTGGTGTTCAAAAAGTAAGGACAAAGTCACTTCGTACTGTTTATCTATTCTTAAGATGTCAAAACTACTTATAAAGCCATTAGATAACAGAATAGCAATACCGCTTGATCTAATTTTACACGGTTTGTTGATAAATTGCTATGGTTACCAAAGAATCTATATCCTAGAACATTTATAACCTGATCTTTCTTCACTTTTGTTCCCGGGATAACGAAGATATCAGACTCGTAGTGCTGTACTAGCTTCAAGTTTAAATCTAAACTGTGTCCACGCCATCCACCTGGACTAAAACAGGAAAAAATGGGTATATAACGTCCGCAATCTGTCCCGTGCGGCCTCGCCTCGCGCCGCCTCGTCCTCGCTCGCGTCCCTGCTCCCTCCAGTGCGAGCTGCTCCCTCCAGTGCGAGCTGCTCCCTCCAGTGCGAGCTGCTCCCTCCAGTGCGAGCTGCTCCCTTCAGTGCGAGCTGCTCCCTCCTGTGCGAGCTGCTCCCTGGTTCGTCTCCCTTCATGGCTACGATTTGCGCTGAGACGAAAATTCAGCGCCCACTCTCTGCACCCGCTCCCCGTTGCCCTGTGTGAGGCCGATATCGAGCGCCGTCATGAGTTCTCCTGCCAGAGTTCCATCGGGCTTGACAACTTCTGGAGGAAGATTGGCCGCTGCGATGCTGCTCTCGGGCTGGCCCTCGTCCTCAGGGTGGATCACCTCAAGGCAA
>NC_051428.1:22228352-22230852 GCF_015228065.2 Penaeus monodon | reverse complement strand
CTCTCTCTCTCTCTCTCTCTCTCTCTCTCTCTTCCCTTTCTACCCCCTCTCTCTGCGTTCCCTCTGACTCTCCCTCTATCTCCCACTCTCCCCAGTTCCCTCCTCCTATCCCCCCCTCTTTCCCCCTCTCCCCTTCCTCCCTCCTCCCTCTCTTCTCCCTTCCCTCCCATTCTTCCTCCCTCTCTCTCCCTCATATTTCACCCTCCCTCCCTCCCTCCCCACGTCCTTTCGATGCGTCCAACGAGTGTCGAAGGAGACGACCTCCAGTGGAAGCTAACAAAGATAGGACATTTGTGTCAAGTTTTCCCCTCGTAGATCTGCACTCTCGATGCCCCCCTTCTCTCTGTTCTTGTCTGAGCTTCTGGTGCGAAATACTCTCTCTCTCTCTCTCTCTCTCTCTCTCTCTCTCTCTCTCTCTCTCTCTCTCTCTCTCTCTCTCTCTCTCTCTCTCTCTCTCTCTCTCCCTCTCTCTCTCTTCTAAATTTCCTCGAGCTTTATGCGTTTTGTCAAGACTCGTTCGTTTCATTACGATCCGTTGGGGTTTTCTCAAGCCTTGTTGGTTAGTTTAAGTTCCTGTAGATTTAATGACGTTTAATGAAGTTTATCCACGCCTTGAAGGTTTAAATTTGTCTTGGATGTTTACTCATGCGCGATATGTTTAGTTGCATTATACAGTAATTGTTATTTTGTAGGTTTGGTAAATCATTGTTCTCTGTTTCTGTCTCTTTGTTAATCTGTCTCTCTGTCTCTTTCTCTTTGTCAGTTTCTCTCTCTCTGTCTCTGTCTCTTTGTCAGTCTCTCTCTCTCTCTCTCTCTCTCTCTCTCTCTCTCTCTATCTATCTATCTATCTATCTATCTATCTATCTATCTATCTATGTAGCTATCTATCTATCTATCTATCTCTCTGTCTATATATCTCTGTATATATATCTCTATATATCTATCTCTATCTCTGTCTCTCTCTCCATTTCAATCCATTTCTTTCCAGACGACCGTACTCTTTAAAAAGTTGTCTTCGCCTGATGAACTGTCAAGTCTACTTCGAAACGTTTTGATTTATTTTTCGCTTTCATTTGGGTCGCATTTCGTTTCGGCTTTGTGCACACGGGATTTAACATATATATATATATATATATATATATATATATATATATATATATATATATATATATATATATATATATATATATATATATATGTATGTATGTATATATGATATATATATCTTTTTTTTTAATACTTCCCTTTTCTTTCTTTCTTTTTATTTTTTTGAGTTTCCTATTTGATATTGTGGTTCTGTATAGCACATAAGAAGCAAGGTGGAATACCTTTTTTTGTGAAGGGAGAGTGTGAAAATTGCGTTCTTTTGTACCTGAAGAATGTAACCTGAATAAATAAAATGAGATAAATAGAAAGGTACCATGACATTTATATGATAAGAATGAGGATCAAGTACCATAGGATTCTGGGAAGCTAAAAATATATATAGTGGAGAGCTTTTACGGGGGAAATACTGGATAGGGGATGGAATTTGCAAGTGCATTGAGGTTAGTTGGAAACGGAGCTAGGTTGGGCCTGTTATCACTTGAAATTTAAGGTTTTATATTAATCAAGTATTGGCAAGAAGTATTTACACATATCTGTATATATTGAATGTATTATAGAGTCCACTTGGAATGAATATTGCTTTTGGCATTCCATATCTCTCTGTACTATTAGTGTCCCTTGGGTAATTATTAACACTATTTAAATCGCATTCTCCCCATAGCGTCGAGTAGGGGAGCCAGATGCATTAGAATTACAAAGGGAAGTGTTGGCTGGAATTAATGAACCGAAATGAGCATTTACTTTCATCTGGAATATTGTGAGTGTAATTATCGGGACATTAAGAATACATAAATGTGCTGCAGCCATTCGCATAATCTGAAGTCAGCTGCTTGGTTCAGAAACCTACGACGTGATGGAACAGAAAGAAGCAAAATATTTACTGTATGAAGATAAATCAAGGATAATAGCTTGTACACTGGCTCGTTTGAAAACGTCATAGGAGAGTAAGATAAACAGAAAGAGGATGATAATCTAGCACAGAAGAAGATGGGGAAGAGCCCTATAAAACAAAAACAAGGAACCGCAGTGACAAGAGTAACGGCGAAAGTAAAATATTTGAGGAAAATTACAAATATACATTATTGAGTAAACAGTCGTGGCTAATTTGAAGAGCGCAAAGCTGTTTGTATTTTACTCCATCTCGAGGGATATTAAGTTTACCTAAAGTTACATAAATATCCTTGTGGCTGAAGTGAAGACACGTATGTAGAGGACTTAATAGTATGGTAAACAACGAGAGAGTCAGAGTCAGGAGTCAATAATCAGACAGTAGGAATACAAAAACAGTATCATGCTTACAAATGGAAAGGGAAATAGAAGCCTTAGCAGACACGCAAGCAGAAGTACAGCCATATACAAACAGAAATAGTACCGTGATTAAACCGCAGCAAAA
>NC_051428.1:22223352-22225852 GCF_015228065.2 Penaeus monodon | reverse complement strand
TGCTACAGCTTTAATATGAATACAAAATTTAAAAACTTACAGTATCTTTCTTGATAAAATTAAATTACTGCCCAGGGAAACTCCAGTCTTCATCGAAGATTCTTTAACAACCATGAAGCTTTTGTCAGCTGATGAACTAAAAGAATGCCTCAGTAGTCCATGGTTTAATTATACAAATAATTAAACCAGCGTTTGTTAAAATCTTACGGTACCATGACATTGCTAGAGTAAACTAGACAGTTTTCTTAATCAGCCCATTTTCATTACTAACTGCATAACTTTGAAAGGTTCTCTTAGGCTTCAAATAAGGGTCGAGCGGAACCATGAAGCGAAACGAATCATAAATGTCAAGAGGATTAGTAAACAATTCTCAAATGGTTTAAGTAGTGTGCACGTTATTTTTTTCTTTGGAAGATGAATTACGTCAGATCATCACAGGGAAAAGTTTTAATGGGAAATAATGTTGGTGAATTGTAGCCTATACGTCAGACTGGAAAAGTTGTCTATTGAAGATGAATCCGAAACTGCTTCACTGTGTTTCACCGGTGCTCTGAGTAACCATGGAGCCGAACTCTGTTGATGAAAACAGGGCTGGATTAAGCCCTTTAGAGGCCCTAAGCACAAGACTCTGGTGAATAATATAAATATAATAAACCACAAAAAAAAATTATCCATCGAAATTAGACAAAACTTAACACTAAAAATTAAAACAATGTTTATTTTTGCATACTTTCACTTACATTTGAAAAGTTTCCTCCTACTTTTTTAACTGCAAAGTCTTTGATCAGACCGCATACGTCCAGAGATTTGTCGGTAGCTTACACTCTATCAGTAGACATCTCGCCATTTCAAACAATGATAGCCAGTTTCGTTCTACGGAGCCGTTTTGGCGAGGCGAGTACGGGGCACACTTTTCATGGCGTATACGATTTTCAATGAGAAAACTTTTGAACATTTCAGACCCAAATCCGCCACCATTATCGGATCTTATACATTTCCCTTTACCATGCGTTGCTACATTAGCGAGAAATCTCTTGGTAGCATTTACAGCTTCGCTTTTTTTGCTTCAGGAAATAAGTTCAAAGTTCATGGCAGAATAATCGTTGTCGAAGATCACTGTATACATACCCGTTTTTGTCAGCAGGGGTCAGCGGCCCTGCTAGGTCACAGTGCATTTTCGCGAATGGCTCGGTAGGTTTTGGATCAGGTCTGTGGTTGCGGTCGTTAGTCATTTCTCCTTCTATTCACGTCGTGCATTAAAAGTCTGTTTTTCCATTAATGTCCATGCCTTCTACGCATCGTTCTAACTTCCTAATGTCCGGCACGTTGCAGTGGCTAAGGATCTTGTGCCACTGTTTGATGTCGTGACGTTTGCTCGAAGTAATTAGATTTTTAGATAGGCTAAACGTCTGTATTTTTCTATATGGAATTCAACTTTTTCTCCATTCTTGTCTTTGCTCACCAGGACCGCTGTATCGTTATTAAAATAGACTTGAGCGCCTTTTTTTGAGTAACAGCCTTTTGGTTTTATAAATTGGAACATAAAGGGCATTGCACAGTTTTGTCTTCCTTTCAGTGCCATTAGAGTCTTGAATCATCACAAATGCATCACCACGTTTCTGAGCGACATTATGACTACGGGTTCCATCTGATCCAGTGGGAACTTGGGTCAAAGTTTTCAGTGAATGTTTCAAACTTCATTTAAAATATGTGTGGTTGCTCCATAGTCAACCAGGTTCAGTCTGTGTTTGAATTCACTTTCATAGCGAATGCAAAGTTATCATTGTCATTTTCTTTCATCATTTTTGTCTCGCCTTGTCTACTGCGGTAGTAGAGTATCGTGACTACTTCTTTTACATATTTCGCACCATCTTCTTCTAGAGTTTGATGACCTCCCAGTATGTCTGGATTCACACTCACACCATACTTTAGATGCCTTGATTGTCCACAACTATAACACTTTCTTCCACTTTTAATATTCAACACCTTATCAATCTCAGTTATGAGCGACTCCGCATTCGAAGCATCTCCGTCAAATAACAAACGTTTCCTGGGCCCATAAGCCTTTCGCCATGGGGCTTACACTCCACTATCAAGCACGATTAGAAACGACATTTATGGGAGATAAATACAGTAAAAATACCGTAAATTCCGTAAACGGAAGTGAAGAAACTGTTAATTATATTAGATAAAAAATTAATCATTAGAGGTTTAAACGGAAACCCAGCCCGGAGACCAATGGCGAGTCAGAGTCATTAAATTGGAAATGCGGTTCCAATCCAGCAGTAGGTACTTTCAAATATTATAGTTATGTAATATGCTCGCATTGAGTACCTACATGTTGAAGTATTTACACATATGACCGTTACATTAATTTACCTTTAACGGACTGAACGGAAATTACCTTATTTTAATGAGATATTAGTTAAATTCAGACTTCCTCCTAAATTAACTTGTTTTCAATGAAATATTAGCGAAATTCGCCCACTGAATATTTTAA
>NC_051428.1:22203352-22215852 GCF_015228065.2 Penaeus monodon | reverse complement strand
CATGTGTTTGGTGGAAGGCATGAGTGATTTGTATAGAAACTTTCCAATATTATCGAGTGATACGATACTGAAACAGACTTTGAAGGTAAGTAACATTTAATGCTAGTATTCTACAGTTGTATTGTAATAGATAAAATTAATATCAACAAATAATGAATGATCGATATGATCATGAATGATGGAACTTTCTGGTAAAATGTCACGAGAGTTAATATTTGTTTTAGGGGTTTGTTGTGAACTCATGTCATGAGGACTTGCTTGTCTACTAGAACTGGGATGCGTGATGGTGTGAGTTGATTTTTTTTTTCTGTCTAATTTGATATGACTTATGAAATATTATGTTGCTTTCTCCAGGAATAAATTTGATTATTGTGCTTTTATGTAAACGATTCTGTATTGTTATTATTATGAAAAGGTTGATATCTGAAATAATTATGTTACTATATTTCATGATGTATGTGTGCATTTAATTATTATTCTGTATGAGAATTGTTTATTATTTTCAACATCTTACAGGTTGAATAATTTTTTGGAATATGCAGCCTCGCGTATAATTGCCCAGTTGTACTGAGAATTTTGGATTTCTTCACGATATAATCATCATTATCACCATCACTATCATCATCATCATCACCATCACCATCACCATCACCATCACCATCACCCTCACCATCACCATCATCATCATCATCACCATCACCATCACCATCACCATCACCATCACCATCACCATCACCATCATCATCATCATTATCATCAATGTTACTGTCATTGTCATTGTCATTTTCATTGTCATTGCCATTGTCATTATTATCATCATTATCATTATCATTATCATCATCACAATTTTTATCGTATTCATTTACTAAGAGAGAATCGGGAAAACTCAGTTGAAAGTTTTTATTTATTAATTCATTATAGTAAGTTGACAAAGTGTTAATATTCCGGTACGAAAGCACACACACACAGACACACACACACACGCACACACACACATACACACACACACACACACACACACACACACACACACACACACACACAACACACACACACACACACACATATATATATATATATATATATATATATATATATATATATATATATGTGTGTGTGTGTGTGTGTGTGTGTGTGTGTTGTGTGTGTGTGGTGTGTGTATAGATGTGTGTATATGTGTATACATATATATATATATATATATATATAATATATATATATATATATATATATATATATATACATATATATATATATATATATATTATATATATATATATATATATATATATATATATATAATTCATCCATGTAGATATTTGTTCAATATCATTTTTTTTCATTCTTTATTATCATTTATTTCTACTTAGTTTATCATTATTCCTATTCAATCAATTCTATTCGCGATTAGGTCAGTTGTAGTGGTCTCTGGTAGAATTAAACGGCACGAACTCTACGGGGCTCCTTCGCCAAGTTTCACTTATCTTTTTATGACAGTAGTAAGCCTAGTAACACCAAAGCAGGACGTCATCAGGATTTCTCCTGTGTTCTGGACGATTTTACGGGGATAAACCCCCTCAACTGGGTTGTCCTTATACTCAGAGTGTGCGTGGTGTGTGTGTGTGTACATATACCAAATTGTGTCGGATATTATGGTCAGGGACTCTAGAAAAACAGTGCTTAGTAAAAATTACGAATACTGAGTGTGATGTTAAGGTAACAGGGTGCTGTACCAACGACCGTTGGCGAGACCTGGTGAATGTATGTGTGACAGCACTTGACCTGGCGCTCGCACCCTCCCCGCGCCCGACCGCAGGGAATTAATCACCCAAGAAGCGGACGGGACAACCACCCCCTCACTGTCCTACCATGGATGAGGGTGGGGACGTGCTCGATGCCCCCCCAGTCCCAGTGCCAACTACCACCCCCTCAACCCTCCACCCTATGGGAGGGATTGATTCCACCGAACATAGGGATGTGAACGATGTGGATTCGACTGCCGACCCTGATGCTGATAACGAGGGATTCCAACTCGTTCAGACCAGAAGGAAAAAAGTGAAAACCATGCCGAATAACACCAGCAACCTGGCCAAGAAAGCAACGGAACGACCCAAAAGCGCGAACCCATCGCCCCCGGGAGAGGTACATTAGACTGCCTTTCCTGAGGACACGACTTCCGTCGATAAAATAAGGTGGATGAGGGAGGTCAGCCAGCTGCCGCCCCTCCAAGAGGAAGGCCCGCTAGACATGGTGCAGGGGAGATGGATATCCTCGCGCTACGTCTATGTACGACGAGAACAACAACAATATGTGGCCCTGATGATTAATGGCACTTTTGCGGGAACTCTCTGCAGAACAAAGACGACTTTCAGCCTAAAAAGAAAAAAATACGGGGAATACCTGGTTACCAGGTTTCCGAAGGAGGCGGCCGCTGAGGAAGCACTGCATCTTCTGGGTGTTTTTAAAGCCCGGAGGATCTATAAGGACGGACAGCCCTTGAACAGGCTCATCATTGTATGGAGCGGTGAACAGCCGCCACCTACAGAGTACCAATTCTTTGGTAGATACATAGAGCCAAGCTCCATTCGACCGTGGTGCTCAGAGGTTGTAGTCTGCTACAAGTGTCAAGGTTATGGCCACGTAGCTAAATATTGCAGGAAGGACACAGCGTGTGCTGTCTGTGCAGGAGCTCACCAGGCAAAGGACTGCCCTGCAAAGAAACGACGGAAAAGACAACGACAATGAGGACGCCGCCACCATCGTGAAGAGGTGCGTCAGGTGCAGAGCGGAAGGTGTGACGGCCTGGCACCGTAACTGCCCCCACAAACCGCCACGAGCACCCCCCCCCCCCCACCTGCCCCGACCGTACCCATCGACCGCGGAGTGGCGATGCCCAGCCCAGCCACACACACCTACCCAGGGCCGCGTGACGTCACCAACCCACAGGACTTCCCGCAACTGCCAGGGGTATTTCCCATTCTAGGAAACAGTGCCACAGGAGAAACCTTTGGTGAAAAAGACATGGACACGGCCGAGGAAATAAGAAGCATCAGGCAAGAGATTGCTGAAATGAAAAAAAGCATCAGGCAAGAGATTGCTGAATTGAAAAAAATGATAATGGAGAACAAAAGTGATCGTGTAGACAGGGAAAATGTGCGTTCTGATGATGTTAGTGATGTTAGTGATGCTGACAATACGAATGAGGTCTCTGATATTATTATTACGCACGGCGGACCATCTGAAAACAGTGACGACAGTGACCGTAAAAATGACGCTGACGAAGATGCGTTGGAAACGGCCGATCTGTGGGACATCACTCAGAAAATGCTATCAGGTACGGATTATGCGTATAGTATCAATACGCGGAAAGCGCGCAAACAGATAGATAAAGAAGACGTAATGCAGTACAAGAAATATGCAGACTAAAGAGTTTCATCAAACAGAAATTTGACCAATCAGTTAAACATAGGGTGTGATGGGGGACAAGAAAACACTTACTTTTCTTTCATGGAATATACGTGGTGTCAACCGTAGAATTAATGACTTGCTTTACTATATCCATAACAATAATGTTGACGTTATCTGTTTACAAGAGCCCTTCACATCAGCCACTAAAATAAAAACCGCCCCTAGAATTAGAGGCTACCACTCCTAACGAACACAGGAATGACAGGCCTATTGACTTATGTCAGTGACACCATACCGCATAAGTTGGTGCAGAAATCTAATGACAATAATGTGCAGTATCAGCATTTACATATTCGAACAGCCTCTGGGTTTTTCTCTCTGTACAATGTATACGCAAGGTGTAGAAAGTTTCAGACTGATTCACTGCCCAACTTTCAGAATCACGGCACAATATGCATGGGAGATTTTAATGCTAGACATTATACATTTGGAGATAGTCAATGCAATGAAAATGGTGAAGAGTTCCGACATTTTGTGAACAACAGATCTATGACAGTATATGATACGGACAGGCAAACTCACGTGGCGGGGGGCAGGCTAGATTATGTAATAGGAAGGGATCTTGTGCATGGAAACGTCAGAAGCATGCTTGCAACAGAGCTAATCAGTGACCACTTTGCAATAGTAACGAGATACGCTGTTGATAATACTCAGTCACCAAAAACAAATAGGGTCAAAATTTCTATCCCCCCTTACCTTGAGCATCACTTTAAATCACGTATCTATGACTGGTACAATGATTATACAGTAACAGGTGTTGATAAATTTTCCATGGACATGGCAACAGTGGTCACTGATTACTACAACACTTGGGTCTGTCCAAAGAAAACCTTCAAGAACAGCAACTCACAACGCTGCAAACAACCTAAGTGGGTCGGTGACCCTACATTATTAAGGGAACAAAAGCGAGTTCAGGAGCTTTATGATATCTACAAGCAGGATAATACCCGTGACAACCTTATTGAATTTCTTAAGGCTAACAAAAACCTACGGGAATTAAAAACTCATTTCAGAAATGAACACTTTGAACAGTTCCTACAAAGCATTAACAATAACACCTCAATGTCGGAGGTCTGGAAAAAAATTAATCGAATTTCAGGCAAACCAACTAACACCCCGCAGTTCCATAGTCCTCTTGCACAAGCAGATATGCTCCTTAGTCAATGGGCTGGAGCGTCCAAATTGAGCTCACTTCCCACAAATATTCAGAATCACCTTAGTCAATCTAAATTGCACGCAAATTTGCCATTGAGATTGGATGTTCTGATACCGACCCCTCAGACTTTGCTGAGATCACTGAGTGGGAAATGACCAATGCACTGATCCAAGGAAAAGCGTCCGCCCCAGGTGTGGATGGAATTACCCATAGTGTCCTCCGCCTTATAACTCAGGTATCTGGTAATCCCCTTTTGCACCTGTACAGGTTAAGTATTGTCACAAGGTATTCTGCCTCGCCCCTGGACACGCAGTCTAATCATCCCTATACCGAAATCAAACACTGATAAATACCGACCAATTTCATTAACCTCATGTGTATGCAAAGTTCTAGAAAGGATAATTTTGAACAGACTCAGGTACAGGTTGCAAGGTAAATTATCTCACAGACTGTACGGATTTCTATCGGGACGTAGCACACAACATTGCTTTGCAGAGTACTTTTCACACTCTAATCCAAGGAAGCACACTGTTTTTCTTGACCTTAAGTCAGCTTTTGACATTGCAAACAGAGAAGTTATCCTAGAACAATTAGTAAGCTTTGGCATCCGGGGTAAGATATTGAACTGGATTAGAATGTATCTCTCGAACAGATCTGCAAGTGTCCTGTTCAGGGGAGTGAGAAGTTCCACTTCACAGTCTTTTGAACTTGGGACGCCACAGGGAGGAGTTCTCAGCCCTATGCTGTTCAATGTCCTCATGCACAAGCTGGTGGCAGATATCCCACTTGGGGATGGTGAATCCATTATATGCTATGCTGATGACATATGTTTCAGAGCATCATCACAAGTGAGGATGCAAATAATTCTCGACAGAATCACAGCAAAGACACATGAGTGTGGATTAGTCATTTCCGCTGAGAAAACAATGGCTCTAAACCCATGTATCATACCCCCACCCACTTTTCGCATAGGTGACCAGGAGCTTGACATATGCCACAAGTATAAATATTTCGGGGTGAATGTAAATGATGCAGACCTGGTCCTCTCTCTAAAGAAGAGACTCTGGGAGAGATTGAAACCTTTGAAAGTTCTTGTCGGAAGAGAACATGGCATCAGTGTTAAGCTCGCTAGACCGTTTACTTGGCTTTTATAAGGTCAGTTGTAGACTACCATGCACTGCACTTGTTGCAGTGTAAGGAATCAGAAATAGGTAGTTTGGAGGTAGTGCAAAATGAAGCTATGAGGATTATCCTCGGCGCCCCGAGAACAGCAAGGATAGTAAACATGAGATCAGAATTAAACTTACCATCCATTTCTGATAGAATAATATTTATTTCCACCATATTTGGGGTCAAAGCTCTGAGGGAACCCTCGTATCTCTCAGATTTCCAAAAACAACTGCAACATAAAGTCACGCAAGTAGACGTGACAAATTACACACACGAGCGCCCTCTGATACACAAAATCTCCATGAACATTATAAAACTCAATGTTCCAATTAGTAAAATACCAAAAGGTCGCTCCATTCCACCATGGAGAAAATTCAACATTGATCGTGCACCTTACATGTCTACCACAAAAAAACAGGGTGCATAACTGTGTGTTGAAACAAATTGCGCTAGCAACGGTAACGGAACACACAGAATCTATGGGTGATGATGCATATGAGTGTTACGCCGACGGATCCATACAGTCTGGATACAAAGCTGGTTGTGCTTGCGCTGTATACAAAAATGGCTTACTACAACATCAAGTTAATATGAGAGTACAAATTTGGGCCAGCACTACACAAACGGAGCTGGCAGGTATACTCCTCGCAACGGAATTCTTAATGTCTAGGGGCTCTGGAGTAGTTTTTTGTGACTCTCAAAGTGCTCTTCGGACGCTAAATTCTTTCAAAGCAGGTGGCGATGAAGAAATTGTGAGTTGCATTAAGCGTAACGTAACCTATGCAACAGAGCGTAATTTCAACATTCAGTTTGTATGGATACCATCTCATGTTGGCATACGCAAGCACGACCACGTAGACAAATTGGCAAAGGAAGCCTGCAGCAAAGATACTGTGAACATAAATCTTAAGATTTGCTAGAGTTGCACATATATTGAAAAGTTCTCATAAGGAAGAACTAGTAGATCTGATTAACACTCAAAGGCCTGAAAGCTGTACCATAAGGCACTACGATCAGTGTAGAGATGGCAAGCCTTCCTATGGGTGGCACCGAAGTCAAACCAGACAGTGTGACGTGGTTATTGCCAGAATACGTTTAGGTTACAGAATGTACTGGCAACTGCACGGTGCAAGAATGTGCAGATGAATCTAGATGTAGACTGTGTAACGAAGAAAACAAACGAACGCTTGAGCACTATATCTCGGAATGTCATGTGATACAGCCTTTCAGACCACCTAACATGAGGTATAAAGAACTATGTGAGTATTTCATTTCATCTGATACATTGGAAGATATACTCGTACTATACCCTAAATTTACTATGTGATAACTCCCGTATGCAAATAACAGTGTTATTCAAACACAGTGGCAAAAGCATATGCAAGTAATAATTTTTGTATGATGTATGATTTATATTTATATTTTACCTTGTACAACTACAGTAGTTACACACTACTGTACAATGTCAGATATATGTAAAACTGTAATCATGATTGCCCACGCCTGAGCAGATAGCCAGGGTGGTAAATAAACTTACTTAACTTAACTTAACTTTTTATGACTAAATATTTCCTTTCACATGTGGTAGCACTGTGATCAGATTTATGTCAAGCAAAAAAAAAAGGAAAAGGTATGTAATAATTGCGGTGATCAATAAAAAGAGAGAAATCAAACGGCGATCAAGATGTCATAGAACATGAATAAATTGGCTTTTGGCTACACAATATCATCAGTATGAATTCTTCACCTCTTCATGTACGAGAATATATATACGTATATGTGTGTGTAGGGGGGTGCATGAGTACGTGTGCGTATATGTGTGAGCGTGCGTATATATGCGCGTGTGCATGTGCGTGTGCGTGGACGTGTGCGTGTGTGTGGACGTGTATGTGTGTGTGGACGTGTTTGTGTGTGTGGACGTGTGTGTGTGTATTAACGTGTATGGGTGTGTGGACGTGTATGTGTGTGTGGACGTGTATGTGTGCGTGGATATGTATGTGTGCATAGACATGTGTATGTGCGTGGACGTGTGGGTGTGCGTGGACGTGTGTGTGTGCGTGGACGTGTGTGTGTGTGTGGACGTGTATGTGGGCGTTTACATGTGAACGATGGTAAATATCTAAGGGTTTGTTCAAGTGTGCGTGAGCGCGTACGAACGTAGTTACGTGTAAGCATACGTGTGTTCATATGGGTATTTATAGAAGTCACATTGCACACTTGCATGAAAGACTTAATTTTCAGCTCTCATTTAAATTTATTTACGAAAAGAGTAGAACACGTAGTATGGGCCACTAATGTTGAAGCTGATATTCCTTGAAATTCTAGATGCTTCTCACTTCTGTTTATTGAAAATAAATAGAAGATAACGTAAATTCGGAAGATAAATAAAATGGTGAGTTCTAGGGTTTTACTAAGAGAGTAGCAGCGTGTATATACAGGAACCAATATAATTATCTTTACCTTTTGATATCAAGTCACAAGTCACACGTGCTGCAATCCACTGTCGTAGAGGGTCCGTTACAAAGTTCTAAAGAAACGGAAAAGAAATCAAAGGGTGTTTTGGCGAACCCCAGCCTACCCTCACTCTGTCCTAGGTGCGTCTGTGGTGGGCTTCCCCCAGGTGCGCATCCTCACCTTCGCGGCAACTAGCCCTTACACAATTCGCTTGTTGTTTTTCTGAGCATCTATTTGTGCTTTATTTCTAAGTGTTTAAAATATTCATTTAGCAGGGTTTTCTTACAACTCATGTGAGGCCTCCCTTCTTCTACCTCCCACCTCCTCCCTCTTCTTCCCTCTTCCCTCTCTCTCTCTCTCTCTCTCTCTCTCTCTCTCTCTCTCTCACTCGCATACAAACACACACACACACACACACACACACACACACACACACACACACACACACACACACACACACACACACACACACACACACACACACACGCACACACTCTTATCACTCACTCACTCATTCTCTCTCTCTCTCTCTCTCTCTCTCTCTCTCTCTCTCTCTCTCTCTCTCTCTCTCTCTCTCTCTCTCTCTCTCTCTCTCTCTCTCTCTCTCTCTCTCTCTCTCTCATATATACATATTTTCCTGCTTCTCCTCCTTCTCTTCCTATCTTTTCCTTTTGTCTTGTGTATAGTTCTCCCTGTTAGTTTTCATTGTCTTCCTTCGTTTCTGCTTTCTGTTCATATTTCTGTTCTACAGATCTTTAGCGTTTGTGTTCATGGTTTTAATTTTTCCTTTATGCTAGCCTAGCTTAGTCTCAAAGCTTTTCTTTTATTTGTTCATCTTTACCTGTATTCCCTCTCTCTATACTTTTGCAATACCCTTCCTGCTACCTTTTTTCCCCTTTTATGCAATACTCTTTAATCCATGGGATGTATACTACAGATCTACCCTCAATATACTAGCCTTTCTCTTGCCTGTACTTTTTCTCTGTCGGTTCTCATCCCTGATCCCTCCCTACCTTTCCTTTATCCAAACCCTTGTTTCCACGTCCCTACTACCTTAAATATATCCTGACCTTATCCCCGGGCCATGGGAATTCGTTTGATCCTGGAGGAACCACAGCAGACGGATCGCCCGACACTTCCATACATTTATTTTTATATTTTATATTTTTCTGTACACGCCGGTCAAGTTATATAGGCATAAACTATGTACACATGTATAGTTCAAAATAATAGCTTTGTTTACGTATTGATGTCGGGCATTTTAGAAACACGGAGCTTCATGACACCGAGTTATCGCTTACCTTTGTAATTTTATCATCGCGCTATACTAAAATTATAATGTAATGCTATGTAAGTTATGCTTTCGAGTTTCAATTTTTAGTCGTCTATATTTAGTGATCCAAAGCCAACTCACTTTTTTGTGTTCTTTTAATTGATAATTGTAAAGTTTCGTGGCACATTTTTACTATTTTAACTTAGGGCATTTTTTATGTATTTTAGTATCTCTTTATTTTAAGCATCTTTTAATGATCATCTTTTAGCGTTTTTACGGTACCTTTTTTATACCTATTTTATACCATAAATATTTTTATCTACACTTTCTTTTACTATTATTATCTTTATGTTATTCTTTAAACTGAAAGTTACTGAATTTTACCCATTACCTGCTCCTATATAAAAATTGCATTTCAGTTAATTCTTGAAAGTTGATGTTCACATTGTCTACCATCCTGCCTATATAAAAGAGCCATTTTGCTTATATAATGTGTGTCAAGTCGAACGTGTGTTTGTCTGCTACTCCCCATGGATCCTACAGTGATTTGCCAGCGGAATGGAAACAGAAAGGTTGTATCTGAGGCCTATTGCCAGTGTTAGGAGAAGCTGGGGATGCTAATTACACTTTTTAATGTGCAGTGATATATATAAGTACCTATACTGCTACCTCAGATACCCCATTCCTCTTGAGGGTTTGTATGGTTTTTTTATTTCACCTTTTTTTATGTGGTAAACAGGGCCCACCTATCCTGGCCCTTTTGCCTTTTATCCACTCTGAGGGTGTGACAAAACGGTTCTTCTCACGGACACCTTACAGGTACCAACATTTTTGGTGTTAGTGGTGATGCCTTCAGTGCTGAATTCTTTAGACTGGAAGGGACCACTAGTTGATAACAAATGCGATCAGACAATTGTCGCAATCTGTAGATGACATCATCTTTGATCTCAAATTCTGCCAAAGAGAGGGTAACTTTTTCTGTGGCACTTTACCATCTTTCAAGTAAATCCGTATCTCCATTAACTGGGGATCTTTTTACTGTTCCTTTGCAATGCTTTCTGGAGAGCAGCAGCTTAACAGCTATTATTAGTCTCCCTACAAGGGAAATAACAAGTAAGGGGCACAGTGTGCCCCTTACTTCTTTATACCTTACAGAAAAGCTATACAACGACAAGTCATGGGCATACTGTGTCATTCCTGGGGACTTGTTTTACGTGCAAAAACATGAATCAATGGGCCATCACACCCTCCACGACTGCAAGTGCTTCCATGTGAACAGCTGGGTACCTAGATTCAGAAGGCTAGACTAGAGGCTATAATAAGCAATGGCATGGGGTGCTTAAGTAACATCTCGGTGCTTAAGACAGGCTCCAGTCGCTACTCCAGAAGCATCAGTGTGTAGCTCAAACTTCTTAGTAAAGTCTGGCTGCCAAAGAACAGGGCCAGTCACCATATGCTCTTTTAATTCTTCAAAAGCGACTTGCTGCTCTGGACCCCACTGCCATATCTAGCCCTTTATTAGTAAAAGATGTAACGGAGAAGCAATAGTGGCATAGCCTGGTATGTGCTTCCTGAAAAATCTTGTAGCACCTAGATAGTAGCATCTAGGAAGGTGTTGATTTTGACATGGCAAGCACTTTTCCTTTATCTGGCGAAACACCCTTAGAGATAGTAAATCCTGGACTATTTATCGTTGTGGTATATTTCTCTAGGTTAAGTTTCAGCCCAGCTGTCTTTAGGAGGCCCAAAGTTTCGTCTAGGTTAGTAAGGTGTTGTGTGAAGCTCCTTCAGTAAAAGATATCATCCAGGTAGCAAAGGGTGTGCTTGTCTAGAACCACATTAATGGTTCTTTGAAATGTGGTAGGGGCTGTTTTAACAGCCGATACCCATCAGAAAATGATGTCTTGGGTCGGTCTGAAGGATCTACCTCAACAGCCTAATATGCTGCGCGGGTATCCACTGTTGTAAAGATGTTCATAGGTCCGAGCTCATCTAGAAGTTCCTCAATGCATGGTAAGGGATAGGAGTCCCCTTTGTAACTGCATTTAGGGCTCTATAATCCACGCAAAACCTGACACCTCCATCTTTTTTTAACGAAAACCAGTGGACTTAACCAAGGGCTTGTGGAAGGTTCTATTACTCCAGTGCAAAACATCTTATTGAACTGTTCTCTTCTGGTCTCCCGAGCAGAGTGGGGTAGTCTCCATTGACGGGTTTGGCCTCCCCTGTATCTACTGTATGTTTAATGCCCGGTATCAGTTCAACTGCATCCTCTCCACCATCAAAAAGTTCGGTGTCCAGTTCTCCTCTTTCAGATGCATCTCATCTTGTTAGATCGTTTCCCTGCTTGACAGGGCTTCAGCAGCTTCACAAGCAGCAGAAGCAGCATCGACAGAGGTAAGTGGTTCTAGCTTATTACACGGCCCAGCGACATCGACGAGGACTTTGCATTAAAGTCACACATGGTGAAGGTAAGATTAAAGACATACTGTTCATTACAAAACTATAGAGCAAGAGAGGAGAGTAAAAATCATACATAAAAGAACACTACAGGACAGTAAAAATCAGCCACTAAAAAAAAAGAAAAAAGAAAACAAGATGACAATAAAATTCATCCGCTAAGAGAAAACACAAAAGGACACAATAGGACTGTAAAATCCTTCCACTAAGACAGAATACAAGAGGACAATAAAACAGCCACTAAGAGAAACATGAGACGACTGTAAAAATCATCCGCTAAGAGAGGATACGAGACGACTGTAAAAATAGGCACAAAAAAGGAATTCTCAAACCATACCGATCAAACGAAAAGCAAAGAACAAAAACGTAAAGAAAAGCAAGCCAGTAGCAAAATGAGACAAAGTAAAAGTAGCTCACAAGCAAAGCTAGTAAGAAGTCCAAGACGAGAAGCAAAGAAATGAAAGTCAACTGACAGCCATTAAAAATCATGTTAAACAAAGCCGCCAAGAGGGACACGAG
>NC_051428.1:22188352-22193352 GCF_015228065.2 Penaeus monodon | reverse complement strand
TCCTTCTCCCTCTCTCTCCATCTCTCTTGCTCTCTTTCGCTCTCTCTGTCTTCGCACCCTCCCCCCCCCTCTCGTCATTTCCTTACTTTTGATCATTATTCGATTTACCAATAATTCTTTTTCTGCTTCCTTACTTTTTCTCTTCAAGATGCCACTCGTTGAAAAGAGAGGGAGAGAGAGAAGAAATATACATAGAAAAATATACATGCATCTACATACATCAGCATAATTTGGTAATAACTGTTATATGCAGTTCTCCTCCCTTTTTCAAGCTGATTATCATATCGAAATCATAACACCAACTATCAAGGAAAAGAATGATAAGTATATATATAAAGACACTGATTTTCTCATAATGATAAACAAATAAATATATAAATAAAATCATCTCTATACCCTTCCCTAATCTATCTTCATTTACTCTTTATTAACGAATCAGCCAATATCGCTCCATAAATGAAGCCTCAGCATCTACTTAACATTTTTATTCTAGAGCTCGCGTGCTGTATTTCCCTACCATAATCATTTCATAAACTGTTCTCATTATCCTTCACCCTTTATAATGTGAAAACGCTCCTACAACACTTTATAAGGAAATTGAATATGGTAATTCGTTATACCTGGAATTTTCTCTAGCCACTCTTTACATCCAGGAAATCCTGTAATTGGAGAGGAAACTCTATATCAGGAAAACCCTTATAAAATAACTGGAAAAGCAAAAACAGTCATTAGAACTATGAACAAAGACGTCAAGTTCTTGCTTTTTATTCCATTGAAACTGCATTTATGAACTGTGTCAAAATTAAGTTTCTTTTATCCGGTGATTAATAAGAATTGTGTATTAAACCAAGTATTTCAAGGGTTACCAATCATTCTCGACATCAATTCTATTCGCATTCTAAGAAAATCTGTTGCAGTCATATAAACACCAGTAATCTCCAAATCAACTCATCTGCCATTCTTTACTCTAAATCTACTAAGGATTCATGGCTTTATTTTAGTAAATGCGACTGTGTTTCATTTTCCCCTGTATTCACACGTCACTGTATTGGTATTTTTCGTCATTAACTGGGATAATGCACGTGTCTGTTATGGTTTACCAGTTCCATTTTTCCATTGTCATTTTCATACCCCTACTTGGTTAATAGCTTACATTATACGCAAGGCAAATTGGCAAAAGTATGTAATGCGATATAGTAAATAGCCGTTGTTAGCTATAACGATCTGCCACCTGCTCTTGGACTAATGATATATGCGGACAGGTTTGTTGATACGTACACACACACACACACACAAAGAGAGAGTGAAAGAGAGGTGTGTTTTTGTACGTGTGCACACATATATGGGTTATATATAGTTTTCTCTCTCTCTCTCTCTCTCCACACACACACACACACACACACACACACACACACACACACACACACACACACACACACACACACACACACACACACATAAATATATTGTATGTCGAAATGCCTGTAATCAATTAAGTTTAAAACTCACAAGCTAACGATTAATGAAATTTCTGCTGATGGATCACTGGGGTTATATTTTTTTTACATGTAGATACAAATGCACGAGCACGTATGCATGCACTAGTGTATATACGAAGTGCAGGACATATGCTTTTGGAACCAATATATATATATATATATATATATATATATATATATATATATATATATATATATATGTATATATATATATGTATATATATATATATATATATATATATATATATATATATATATAAATATATATGTATATATATATATATATATATATATATATATATATAAATATATATATATATATAAATATATATATATATATATATATATATATATATATATATATATATATATATATATATATATATATATATATATATATATGGGTGTTTTGTTATATGCGTTTATGTTTTAGAAAATAGCCACTGGTTTAACTGTTCATCACTGAACATCGCCCAATAAACAAGGGCTAAACAACATTGTTGATATGTCATATCGCGAACCTACACTTAATTATAATCTCATATGTCGTATGAACATGTAACCTCCAAAACTGACTCTCAATAGACGTTTTTATTCATTTCAACACGTGTCAATACGCTGGTCCTTTGAGTAAATAAGACCAGAGCCTTTTTAAATAAAAATCTTAATTGTAAAAGTATTCATAGGATTTTTTATGTTTTATTTATATCCTTCGATTTGAGTGTATGGGAGGGAGGAGGGGGAGGGAGGAAGTGGCCATGTCAATAATTATGACCATATTTTGTCCTTTTTTTTCTTCTTTCTTTTTTATTTACATCACGGGGCTATATATACTTATAAACCGTCCAATATATGTCTATATATGTGTATGTAGGTATGTTTCTATAGAGAGAGCTCTATGTAACCTATATATAGGTGCATGTGTGTGTGCGTGTAGGGTATATATCCAAGGGCAGCTGCAGATCATTATAGCTAACAAAGGCTATTTACTATATCGCATTACATAGTTTTGTTAATTTACCTTGCATATAAGGTAAACTATTGACCAAGTATGGATATGAAAACGAAAATGGAAGTGGTATTTCTTAACCATAACCGACCCGTAAATTATCCCAGGTTTTGAACATAAATGCAAATACAGTGTGAATACAGGGGAAATTGAAACAGTCACAATTAAAGGCACGAATCCTCACACATACACCCTCCCACACTCACATACATACACACAAACACACATTCATGTATAGAAAAATAGATCATATATGCACACACACACACACACACACACACACACACACACACACACACACACACACACACATCCTACATATATATGTGCGTGTGTGTGGGTACAATATGAACGTTTCCGAAAGTAAACGATAAAGTAATTTCGAAATGAAAATTTAGCAAATTACATGTCCAAAAAGAGAGTGGAAAACATTTCAGATTTCCAGAGAGAAGCAATGTGTGTGTGTGACTATGCACTTATTTTAGAAGTATAAAAGTGCCCGAGAACATGAGTCAACGGACTAAGAAGCAAGAATACGACGCGTTTGTATTTCTAGTGATTGTATTCGCTTTTCCAGATATAGAGAAGTACTTTATATGGCTTTTCCTAATAGTTTCCTATCCACTTACAGGATATCTTAGAAGTAAAGAATTACCTACAAAGTTATAACAAATTGCCGTTTTCAGTTTCCTAAGTTATAAAGTGCTGTCGTGGAAGGGTTTAAGGATATAAAGGGTTGAGGATAATGAGAACAGACTACGAAAATATTATGGTTGGAAAACAGAGCATGAGAGATCTAGGGTAAAATATTCAGTTCAGTTTATGTTGAGGCTTTATGTAAGGAGGAACATTGGCTGATGAGTTAATTAAGAGTAAATGAGGATAGGATAAGGAAGGATCTAGGGATGATTCTATTATCTTTTATTATGAGGAAACTGGTGTCTTCTTTATATATATATATATATATATATATATATATATATATATATATATATATGTATATATATATATATATATATATATATATATATATATATATATATATATATGATATATATATATATATATATATATATATATATATATATATATATATATATATATATATATATATATATATATATATATATGTATATATGAGTATCATTCTTTTTCATGATAGTATTATTGGGGTTGAAATTATGATTACTTCCTCCGCTGACAGATGAGGTAATGTTTCTATCTCTGTTTAATGTTGGTTGATTGACTCTTGATTGGATTATTGGCATAATTACACAAGAGTCGAGGTCGGTTTATAATGAAACTTTATGGATGTGTAGGCCCTTTTAACATGGAGATATACGCTCTTTGAGTTCTCAGAACTTCTGTTATTCTTTATCATTCTATCACTGATGCATGGGATTATTATATTATATCATTAGTATTAGTATTTTCATCTCGAGTAATATTGCTGGATCCATGTTTAGTTGTGTGATAATGATATTGATTATGACAAGGCAAGTAACTATAGTGATAAGATCATCGTATTTATCAATCGTTTTGCGGTTATTTTTCTCATTTGTTAAATCTGTAAGTTATAATCTGTAAAATAATATCTGTCAGCGTTACCACAGAAGAAGAGATAATGACAATAATAAGAAACCGAAATTTATATGAAGTAACATCCTCTAAATCTAACAGGAGTTTCATGTGTCAAATTCTGCCTCGCGATAGAAAGATAACATGAGACGTTTTCAACTAATATTTCTCTTAATTTGTATACGTCACACTTCTCTCCAAGTATAAATCTGGCACAAACTTTCAATAATACGAAACCAGTTCGAATGTGGAATTACAAAGTTAATATGTATCCTTGCTTTAAAAATAATCCTTTGTCTCGTTTAAACTTCACCTCTATTCTTGTTACGCGCTTTTCATGTGATATTTTGGATAGGACATTTTGGATAGGATGATCATTACATTAAAATTCGGTTAACGCCTGGCAAACAACACAATTAACATAACACGGTTAACACGCCTCAGTGCTACAATACAGTTAACAAAACACGGTTAACACGCTATGCTACAACACGGTTAACACCCCTAACAAACAGTACGGCAAACATTACACATATCCATGCTATAAAGTTTAATACACAGTTAACAGGCTTTCTTGCAATAGTCAATTTACAATAATTGTTTTCGTGTCACCGTTCTGTCTTCCGATTTTCAAAGCACAAAGCACTGAATTCTTGTTCTGTGGTTTTGATATGATGTTCAGTTTGTAAAAGGCATTTTCTATATGCATATTTTTTATGTGTATAATGTATGTGCGCGTGCGTGTGTGTGTATAACCACGCTATTTTCATCTAGTGGTATTTTGAAGAGGAAACGCAATAAAACAAAACAAAAAGATTGATATATCGAATAATATTCAAAATTAAGGAAATAACAAGAGAGGGATAATGCTAAAGACAGTGATTGAGAGAAAGAGAGAGAGAGAGAGAGAGAGA
>NC_051428.1:22178352-22183352 GCF_015228065.2 Penaeus monodon | reverse complement strand
CATTCTCGTCAATATTTCTCGTCAATATGTCATCTGTTCCTTATAACTATTTTCCCCTATATTCTCTCTCCGTCCCTTCCACCGCTATAAATTTATCAACGCTTGAATATTTAAATGTTTCGCATTCATGCTGGAGACAACAAACATCGAAAATGAAAGCGATAGAAAAAAATTAATTTGTAAATAAATGAATGAAAAAAACTTGATGAATAATTTAATTTTGCCCAGGAGCTTTTTTTTATCTGAGTAAATGGTTAATTGAATTAATTGAAATGGACTTATAAATAGATAAATGATAGACTAGATGAGATAAAGAAATCAAAAGAAACGGACGGGTTTTATTAGAATAATCGAACAGAAATAATTGATAATGATGAACTGAATAGAAAAAAAAAATAATGAGTTGAATAGAAATAAATGATAATGATTAATTAAATAGAAATAAATGATAGTGATATATTGAATATAATTCTATAAACGATAATAATGAATAAAATAGAAATAATTCGCAATGAATTGGATAGAAATATATGATGATAATGAATTGAATATAAATCAATGAAAATGATAAGTTGAATAGAAAAAAAGATGATGAATTTATAGAAATAAATGATAATGATGAAATGAATAGAAATAAATAATTATGATGAACTGAATAGAATAAATTATAATGATGAAATTAATAGAAATAAGTAATAATGATGAATTCAACAGAAATAATGGTAATGGGAGACAGAAGAGAAATAAAACGTTAACAGTGAATTGAGTAGACAAAAGGGATAATGAATTGGAAAGAAATAAATAATCATGAAAAATTGGATAGAAATAAATGATGAGGATGAATCGAATATGAATAAATGATGAAGATGAACTGAATAGATATAAATGATGAGTTGAATAAGCATAAATGACAATGATGGATTTGCTGTGATCAGATTTGCAATTGAACTGGCATGTATGAGCAATTGCAGCTACAGAGTAATAAAAAACGACGAGGCGAAACAATAGCATTGCATACGGGCAAGAACCAGATGCAGACGTAACACCTGCGCCCGGCATCACGCTAAACTCGAGGACTAGCAAGGGAGATGAGCAGGTTTGCTCTTTAAAACAGTCCGTGCGCTTGCCCAGCCTTGGTGTTTTGTATATGAAGTCAATTCTCACTGTAGAGAGTCGTTTTGGTGTATGGTTATGTATATTACGGTGGATTTGCAATCACTGTAGTAGATACCCGAGTGTGGTCCATGTGATTACTAAACGTTTGATAGTTTAAGCTTAGTTAGAATCTTTATGGGTCCATATAATTAATGATACTGTTTCGCTGTACTTATACTTTATAATTCCTTGTATCATCTTGCGCAGTAGTTCAGTACTGTTCCTTAGAACTTGGAACTTTTGTTCGGGTTCGGGTTATGTGACCTTCTGTGAACTCAATGTCTTTTCTTGTCCCTCTGGCGTATTTGCTTAACATGATTTTTTTATTGGCTGTCAGTTCACTTTTATTTCTTTGCGTCTCGTCTCATACTTCTTACTAGCTGTGCTTGTAAGCTACTTTTACTTTTTCCCTTTCTGCTACTGGCTTCCTTTTCTTTACGTGTCTCTGTTCTTCGGCAGCCAGATTTACTACGAAATTTGAGCTACACACTGAAGCTCTGGGGTAGTGATTGGAGCCTGTCTTAAGCAGCGAGATGCTACTCAAGACACCCAATGCCACTGCTTATTATAGTCGCAGTTGAGGTTCTCTGAATTCAGATATCCAACTATTGAACTGGAAGCACTTGCAGTCGTGGAGGTGTGAGGGCCATACTTATACGGGAGAAGATTTTTTTTTGTACTGATTATAGGCCTTTTATTCATGTTTTTGCACGCAAAATAAGTCCCCAAGAATAACAAGTTATGTCCATGACTTGCCATCCTATAGTTTTTCGGTTAAAGTATAAAGAGGGCCCAACAAACATGTCCCTGACTTGTTATCTCCCAGGTAGCGAGACTGGTAATAACTGTTAACTCTCTAGAAAGCATTGCAAATAAACAGGGAAAAGATCCTCAGTTAATGGAGATGCGGCATACTTGAAAGATGGTAAAGTGCCGCATAAAAGTTACCCTCTCTCTGGCAGAATTTAAGATCAAAGATGAAGTCATCTATAGATTGCGACACTTGCCTGATCGAATTTGCTATCAACTAGTAGACCCTTCCAGTCTAAAGAATTCAACACTGAAGGTATCCCACCGCTACTACTAAAAATGTTGTAAGGTGTCCGTGAGAGGAGCCCTTTTCTCACACCAAAGTGGCGATGCTCCGTGAAACGGGATATAAAACGCTTAAGGACCAGGATATTTTGGGCCCTGTTACTCCATAAGAAAATAGTAATCCATTATAAGCCCTCACGAGAAGAATGGGATATCTGGGGTAGCAGTATAGGTACTTAGATATATCATTGCACGTTAAAAACTGTAATTAGCTTGTCCAGCTTCTCCTAACACTGACAATAAGCCTCTGATACAACCTTTCTATTTCCTTTCCGCTGGCAAATCACTGTAGGATATAGAGGAGTAGCAGACAAACACTCTTTCGATTGACACACTTTATTTAGACAAAATGGCCCCTTTATATAGGGGGGATGGTAGACAATGGAAACAGCAAGAATTAAAAATACAATAGTTTCAGTTAAAAAAAAAATAATAATAAATAAATAAAAAAACATATAATAAATATAGTAAAAGTAAAAGAAAGTGTAGATACAAATATTTATGGTATAAAATTATTACCAAAAAACGCTAAAAGATTATCACAAAAAAATACTAATAATCATGCTTAAGAGATACTAAAATACATCAAAGAGTAGTAAAAATGTGCCACAAAACTTTAAAATGATTAAATAAAAGAAACTAAAAAAGGAGTTGGCTTTGGATCACTAAAAATAGAACGACAAAAAAATAAACTCGAAAGCATAACTCGCATAACATAACAAAAAATTTAGTACAAAGCGAAAATAAAAAATGCAAAGCTAAGCGGCAGTACGCTCTCAGGAAGCTCCGCGGTTATAAAATGCCCGACATCAATGCATAAAATAACAGGATCATACGAATTCCCGTGGGCCGGGGATAAGGTCAGGATATAGGGTTAAGGGTTCATTTAAAGTAGTAGGGACGTGGAAATAAGGGTTGGATAAAGGAAAGGTAGGGAGATAAAGCTAGTAGTAAAGGTATCTATAGTTTATGTCCCATAGAATAAAAAGTATTGCAAAAAAGGGAAAAAAGGCAGAAGGAAGGGTATGGCAAAAGTATAGAGAGAGGGAATACAGGTAAAGATGAACAAACAAAGGAAAGCTTTGAAACTAAGCTAGGCTAGCATAAAGGAAAAGTTAAAACCATGAACATAAGTGCTGAAGATCTGCAAAACAGAAAGGAAAAATTAAGGAAGACAAGGAAAACTAACAAAAGAACCATAAACAAGAAAAAGGAAAAGAGAGGAAGAGAAGGAGGAGAAGCAGGACTGAATGTGTATGAGAGAGAGAGAGAGTGAGTGAGTGAGTGAGAGAGAGTAGGAAGGCAGCAAGGGTAAGTAGGTGAAAGAGGAGGAGAGAGAGAAAGCAAGGATAAGTTAGTAGGAGAGAGAGAGAAGAAACGATAAGTTAGTAGAAGAGAGAGAGAAGGAGGAGGAAGAGAAAGCAAGGGTGAGTGAGAGAGAGAGAGGAGTAGGAGGAAGAACAGCAAGGGTGTGCAGTGGGAGAGAGGAGGAGGAGGGGGCCAGGGAGAAGAAGCAGAACGTGTGTAAGAAAAAAAAAAGATGGGTAGAAGAAGGGAGGCCTAGAGGCCTCACATGATTTGTAAGAAAACCTTGCTAAACAATTATTTTAAACACAGAAATAAGGCACAAATAGATGCGCAGAAAAATAACTATTTGTGTAAGGGCTATTTGCCGCGAAGATGAGGATGCGCACCTGGGGGAAGCCCACCATAGACCCACCTGGGACAGAGAGAGAGCAGGCTGGGGTTCGCCAGGACAACACGCTGTCACCCTTTGAGATTTTTGTGTGTTTATTTCGCTTCCTTTGAACTTTGTACGGGACTCCCTACGACAGTGGATTGTAGCACCTGTGAATTGTGACCTGATATTAAATGGCGAAGATAATTATATTGGTTCTTATGTATGTACGGGGCCCAAGTAAAACACCAGAACTCGCCATTTTATTTATTTTCCTTTCAAGTTTTATTTTCAATTAATAGAAGTGCTGTATGAGAGAACCATCGAGAATTTCAAAGAATATCAGATTCAACAGTAGTGGCCCATACTACGTGTTCTACTCTTTTCGTAAATAAAGTGAATTTAAATGAGAGCTGAAATTTGAGTCTTGTACAAATGGGCAATGTAATTTCTATAAATACCCAAACGTATGCAAACACGTAACTACGTTCGTACGCGCTCACGCGCAGATGAACAGACCCTTAGATATTTACCCTCGTTCACATGTAAACGCCCACACACACGTCCACGCACACACACACACACACACACACACACGTCCACGCACAAACACACGCTCTGCGCACACACACGCGCGTCTACGCACACATACACGTCTATGCACACATACATGCCCCACGCACACGTACACATACATGTCCACGCACACATACACGTCCACGTACACATACACGTCCACACACAAGTTCACACATATACCCACACGTACTCATGCACCCCCCCCACACACACACACACACATATACGTATATGTATTCTCGTACTTGAACAGGTGAAGATCTTTGCGTATTCATACTGATGATATTGTGTTAGCAAAAGCCAATTTGTTCATGCTCTATGACGTCTTGATCGCCGTTGGATTTCTTTCTTTTTATTGATCACCGCAATTATTAAATTCCCTTTTCGGAGAATTCCCTTGAGATAAATCTGATCACAGAGCTACTGTAAATGAAAGGAAATATTTAGTCATAAAAAGTTTTAGTTTAGTTTAGTCCTTTATTTACCACCCTGG
>NC_051428.1:22163352-22173352 GCF_015228065.2 Penaeus monodon | reverse complement strand
TGCCGTGAAATTTTCCAGGTAAACGAATTACCGTATTCAGTTTCTAAGATATAAAGTGTTCTTAGGGTTCCAGAATATAAAAAGTTAAGGATAATGAGAACAGATTGCAAAAAGGTTAGGGTTGGGAAACAGAGCATGAGAGTTAACTAGATGTGAGGCTAATGTAAGGAGGGGAAAATTTGGGTGATGGTTACTAAAAGTAAATAAAGGTAGGTAGGGAAGGATCTTAAGATTACTTTATTTCATTAGTAGTAGTATTTTCTTCAGTTTTATATGAATTTTTTATATATAAAATATATATATATCATTCTTTCCAATGATTGTGGTTGAAATTGATTACTGCCTCCGCTGATCAGATGAGGTAAGTTTCAAATTATGTTTACTGTTTTGGTTGACTGCCTTCTTGACTGGCTTGTTAGCATAATTACGCAAAAGTCGAGGTCCGTTATAACGAAGCTTTATGAAAATTTGGTCATTTTTACGGTGAGATATACGCTCTTTTGAGTCCTCTGATCTTCTATATTATTGCATATCATTCTATCGCTGATGCTTGGAAATTATTGATATTACTATTAGTATTAATGCATTCATCTCAAGTAATATTGCTGGAAATAATTCATACTGAGTTCTGTGATAACGATATTGACAATGGCAAAGCCAATAATAATTGTGATGATAAGAATTATTTAATAATCGTATTTACCACATCTTCTTACGATCATTTTTCCTACTCGTTAAGTCTGCGAGTAATAATCTATAAAATTAAGATCTACCTGCGTCACCACAGAAAAAATATGACAATTATAACAAAATGCAATTTATATAAAGTTATATTCTCTAAATCTAGCGTGAGTTTCATGCTGTGTCAAATTCTGACTCATAATGGAAAGAAAGCTGAAACGTTTTTTCAACAAATGTGTCTTTTAATTTGTATACGTCACGTGTCTCTCCAGGGACAAATCTGGCACAAAACTTTCAATAACATCAATCTATTGGAATGTGGGATTACAAAGTTAACTTGTCCTTGCTAACAAAGAAAAGTGTCTCGTTTGGTATTTTAACATCCAGTTCAGAATAAAATTTTTCACCTCACTCCCAAAGCACTATATATCATTGTTACCCGTTTTCCATTTGGTATTATCGATAAGATGATTATGAAATTAAAACTCGGTTAACGCATGACAAACAACACAATGAACATAACACGGTTAACACGCCTCCATGCGATTAAGTTTAACACGCTTAACAAATACGGATAACATAACGTGGTTAACATGTTACCCTTGCTTCAGTCAATTTACAATTATGATTTTCCTTTACCGTTATGCCTTCCGCTTAAATTTATATTTTCACTTTAGTCCCAGAGCACTGAGTTCTTGTTATGTGTTTTATTATTTTTATTGTTTTTACGTTTGTTTTCCTTTTTTTCTATTTTAATACATTTTTATATCACTTTTGTGTCACCATTTCCCTCTCAATAAGTCTGGTTTATGTAACAGGAAAAAGGATAAAACTAACAAGTGAAGTGAAGTGAATAACCATTGTCCTGATTTTCTTGGTGCGCCTTAAAGTTATCCTACTAATTGCGTTGGAGTGTTCTCCCCGCGCACGCCTCTCCTCGGCTTAACGCATACCAACCTTTATATTCTCGCACCAAACACGTGCACCATACATACACGTTACATTTGCACACACAATCTGTCGCTCCTCTCCTCACATCGTCTTTTACACTATTCCTCTTCACAGACAACACTTACGTTCCTATAGGTTAATTAAACGGATGGTGGTTGTGACGCTACTTTTACGCTTCTTGCGAGATAATATTATATCTGTAGTTCACTACAACTACACCACATGACATAGTTTTGGTGTACGCGTACACTCTGTGTGTGTGTGTGTGTGTGTGTGACAGATACAGATTCATGTATAGATTTATGTACTTTAAAAATATAGATATAGATGCACACATGCATATATACTAATATATGTTATATATGTGTGTGTGTGTGCAATATGTACGTTTCCGGAAGTAAACGATGATCAGATTATAAATGAAGATTTAATAAATTGCAAGTAAAAAAAATGTGCATCAACTTTTTCCACTTGAGGGGGGAAAAATTCAAATTTCCAGAATGTGTGTAGGTGTGTGTATGTGTTTTTGTGTAAGAGATATACAGCTGGAATCCTTTCTGATAAACCCCCAGACTAATTTCAACCTCAAAAGTCGTTTTTCTCCTATCGAAATCTTCCTTCTCACATCCTCAGGTTACTCCCAGAGACCGCCCGACGCTTCGACCTGACCTGACACGTATTCCTTTCTGTTAGCCTGTCCTTACCTGCCCTTCTTGTACAAGATTGCTTCTCTCCTTAAACACATTCCTCATTTCAGTCTTCTTACACTGAAGACGGATTCCAGGAAGATTTAGAAACTATTATCTCCTTTGATGTTTCTGCAACAATTTTTTTTCCTGCCATTGTGTCAACACCGTGAAGTGTTTTATAATCTTTCCCTGTGTATGATGAATATATATAATAAAATATATATTAGATATATATATAGATATATATAATATATATATATAAAATATATATAATATAGAGATATATATTGTAATATATTTATCGTATAATATATATGCTATATATATAGTATCTACATATATATAGATATAGAATATAGATATATAGATATCATTTATTAGCATAAGATATATAGAGATATATAGATATATATATTATACTATACATTATAATGATAGAATATCATATATATATAATATATATATATAACTATATGATGATAAGGATAATATATATATATATATATATAATATATTAGCTTGCATATAGATAATCATATATATATATACATTTTTATACATTATATATAGATATATATATTATATATATAGATATTATATGATAAATATAGCATATATAATAATATAAATGATAGATATATATATATATCTATATATATATATATATATATATATATACATATATAATCAATATATATAGTTATTATTATATAAATTAATAATATATATATATATATATATAATAATATATATATATATATATATATATATATAATTATTATAATTATATATATATATATAATATATATTAAATTATATATTATATATATAGATAATATATATATAATATAATAGAATTATATATATAATATTATATAATATATATATATAATATATACTTGATATATATTTTCTATACATATATAATTAAATAATATTATATATATATATTATATTATATATATATAATTTTATAATTATATATATATTTTATCTATATATATATATATATATATAATAATAAATGTGTGTGTGTGTAAATAACAACCCTCCCTGACCATATATATAATGTATATATATATATATATAGCATCATCATCAAGGGGCTAACGCCGACGGGGGCGCATGGCCGCATCCACCCTTCGCTTCCAGCCACGAGGATCCCTCGAGGCGAGTCTCCAGGCAGGCACACGGCCCATCTCTAGTTCCTCGCGACAGGTCTCGTCGAGCTGCCCAAGCCATGATCTCCTAGGACGTCCCACAGGTCTCCTCCACCCAGGGTTGTCTCACAGAGAGACAACCTGGTGGGCAGGGTCGTCCATAGGGAGGCGAGCTAGGTGGCCATATAGCCTGAGTTGGCGATCCCGGATTATGCAAGTAACAGGTCCCATGCCAGTCTCACGGTGTAACCGCCGGTTGGACACGTGGTCCTGCCAACTGTACCCCATGATCCGGCGAAGGGACTTGTTACAAAAGGCATCAAGGCGAGACTCCAAGGCACTGGATAGCGTCCAGGTTTCGCTACCATAGAGCAAAACTGGAAGTATCAAGGCCTTGAAGACACGCAGCTTGGTCCTTCTGCATAGGTACCGACATCTCCAAACGCTCTTGTTGATCGAGTTCATGGCTCCTGTTGCCAGACCAATCCGTCTACTGACTTCCTGGTCTGACTACCCAGAGATATGGACTACGCTACCAAGGTATGTAAAACTTTCTGTGACTTCAACGTCCTCGCCGCAAGCATGGATCGACTGAACGGGTTCCCCTAACAGGACCCCAAAGTCCTGAATCTTGGTCTTGGTCCAGGAGACCTCTAGGCCTAGGGGCTTCGCCTCATTGCTAAATGCATCAAGAGCCGCCACAAGTGACTCCAAGGACTCAGATAGGATGGCAACATCGTCGGCAAAGTCAAGGTCCGAGACCTTAATATTGCCTAGTGTTGCTCCGCACTGACTTTTGGGTAGTAGCTCTGCCCATTATCCAGTCCATACAGTGTTGAAAAGTGTGGGTGCAAGGACACAGCCTTGCCTCACCCCTGAATTAACAGGGAAGAAGTTCGACATACCCCCACCACACTTTACAGCACTTTCAGTACCAGTATAGAGGCTTGCTATCAGGCCAATAATCTGTGTCGGAATTCCCCTGAGCCTCAGAATCTCCCATAGCGATTTCCGATGCACCGAGTCAAACGCCTTCTTGAGGTCGATGTAGGCTGCAAGCAACCCACGACCAAACTCACGACGGCGTTCCACAATTACTCGAAGCGCTAGTATACGGTCTATTGTGGACTTGCCAGGAGTAAATCCAGACTGCTCCGGTCTCTGGTGCCTCAGTAGGTGGTTGCGGATCCGTTTCAGAAGAATGTGAGCGAGAACCTTGCCTGGTATGCTGAGCAGTGTAATGCCACGGTAGTTGCTACAGTCCCATAGATCCCCTTTCCCCTTCCAGAGAGGGATGACCACGCCCCTCAGCAGGTCAGGGGGAATGGTACCAGACTGCCAAATGGCAGTCAGGACTGTATGCAGGCCCCGAGCCATAGGTTCACCCCCAGCCTTTAGCAGTTCAGCAGGGATATCACAAATGCCTGCAGCTTTCCCACTCTTCAGCTTGGAAATCGCCAGCCTAACCTCTGTTAGGGTAGGAGGTTCCTCGCTGATGGGTGGGTCCGGCACAGGCACTGAGACATCGCTTACATCCAAGCTAACTGTTGGAGGATACTCAGCCCAACGTTCACGAACCCCAACATGTTCTGAGATGATCCGTCCATCCGCTGATCGGACCGCAGTCATCTGTGAGGAGGGCTTAGGGTTCAGTTTTCTCAGGGCTTGGTAGGCAGGGCGAAGGTCATTTACCAAGAAATATATATATATATATATATATATATATATATATATATATATATATATATATATATATATGTATATATATAATGTGTGTGTGTGTGTACATAACAACCCTCCCTGACCAGGACTCAAACCTAGGTCACTCCGGGTATGAAACCGGAGGCCAGTGCTAAACCAACCATGCCACACGACCCACTAAAAGGAGTGTGCAACTAGGATCTTACTAGCTCCATAGACATTACCTATCTACTCAAACTTGAGTAATGACACCGAAGTTTTACGCTCACTCCCCGTGGGCACTCGGTGGAAATTGATTTAGCAATTCAAATCCTAAGTCAGATGTACTGAGGTATATATATGAAAGATGGAATTATTATTAATGATATTAATGCGGCATTGCATTATTGCATTATTCCATCTTTCATATATATGTGTGTGTGTGTGAAAGGTGGAATAATGTAGTGCCGCATTGATATAGATAAATAACAACCCTCACTGACCGGGACTCGAATCCTTGCTAAACAAACAAATACGGTTAACATAACACGGTAAACATGCCACCATGATACAATACAGTTAACAGACATTGGTTAACACACTATGCTACAATACGATGAACACGCCTAATAAACAATACGGTTAACATACCTATCACCAATACGGCAAACATTAGCAATGATAACAAGCCTTTCATGCGATACCTCATTTACATAACTATAAGAAAGATAAGCCAGTCATTTGAAATGCTTGCTTGAGATTTGCGAAGTTCTGGCTTCGCCCGGGCCTTTCACTTATGGCCCGGCCTGAGTCATTTGAATAAACTGAAAATTGCCGTACGAAAGTTGCGCTCTCTAGCATCGGCGAGTCCCGTGTCTCCTGCAACCCATTCGCTCTCTCTCTCTCTCTCTCTCTCTCTCTCTCTCTCTCACTCTCACTCTCACTCTCACTCTCACTCACTCTCTCTCTCTCTCTCTCTCTCTCTCTCTCTCTCTCTCTCTCTCTCTCTCTCTCTCTCTCTCTCTCTCTCTCTCTCTCTCACTCTCACTCTCACTCTCTCTCTCTCTCTCTCTCTCTCTCTCTCTCTCTCTCTCTCTCTCTCTCCAATCATCATTATTACAACGTAGTGTGTGTGTGTGTGTGTGCGTGCGTAAATGTGTGTTTGTGCGCATGCGCTTGTATGTGTTCGTATGCACACACACACACAGAAATATATACACGTTTACGACATCCAAGCTCAATGTGTTAAACAAGGTCATGCGAAGTGAAGGGAGGGTACTGCCATTCCCATCGAGGAGCAATGATGAGATTGGTGAAATGGAAGAAACAGATGCGAGGTGAGCGAGGAGAGAAGTACGTATATAGAAATATGAAGAAAAAAATACCAACTCGCTCATTTACACACACACACACACACACACACACACACACACACACACACACACACACACTCACTCACTCACTCATTCACTCACACACTCGCTCTCTCTCTCTATCATTCACACACACACACACACACACACACACACACACACACACACACACACAGAGGGGGGGTGGAAGGAGAGCGAGAGAGAGAGAACGTAACACACACACACAAATAGATAAGTAAAACATAGATAGGAAAAGAGAAAGAGACAGAAAGAAAGAGAAATTTAAAAAAGGATGAGTTTCACATCCCATATTAGTTGAAGCAAGGCAGCTTCAAATATACATACTTCATATAAAAGATTATAAGATGAAGTCTGGGTGAAAGCCTTACCCGTGGGACTTTGCGAATCCCGAGACAGAGGGAAAAGGAGAGGGATTAGCGAGCAGCTCGTGACCCCGGCTTCACTTGTACATTCGTCTCTCATACATATATTGCTGTCTAAATGGAGTTTATTTACATTTCTTTTAGAGTAGAAAATGTCAAATATCACCAATGATATAACTACACACACACAATTCAACATCTTATTCGACAAAGAATATAGCCCACTGAATCGCTTCCTTACAGCTCGTATCAGCATCGAGGGAGTGGGTGATAAGGACTGCCGACGCTGATCACTCACTACTTTCCGCCTTTCAGTGGAAGCCTTTTTACGAATTACTCCATGCTGTTGTTTCCAATGATCAGTAAGTTTTATACAAAAATATATAGCGCCGAATACATACATAAGTATGTGTGCGTGTATGTATATATATGCTTGTATGTGTTTGTGACCGGCACTCTCCGTGGAAAGGAACTGGGGACCCTACCACGTACTCACTCCAAGAGCATCACAACATGAAAAACTACAATTAAGTATCATGCTGTGACCACGGCGGCTCTGACATGAACCTACCGTTAAAAGAAGAAGAGATGTATTTGTGTACGTGTGTATATATGTATGTTTATGTATGATTATGTATGTTTATTTGTATGTTTAGCTATGTTTATATGTACTTATGTGTGTATATGTGTATACACGCACATAAATATATCTATATTTATATATATATATATATATATATATATATATATATATATATATATATATATATATATATATATATATATATATATATATATAGTATATATTTGTATACATATTTATATATATATATATATATATATATATATATATATATATATATATATATACATATATGTATATATTTATATGTATATTTATATATGATTATATTTATATGCATATATATGCATATATATGTATATATATACATATATAGAGAGATACAGATAGATATAAAAAAACGCACACGCACACACACACACACACACACACACACATATATATAGAGCGAGAGGTATAGATATAGATATATGTAAACATATAAACACACACACACAGATATATAGATAGATATAAACATATACACACGCACGCACACAGGTACGCATATACGCACACATACACACAAATATATTTTATTTTTACTCGTGCGTCTGGCGAGGCATTGGTAGTGTTGTCCCCTAAATAGTACCCATCCTGGCGGGTTTATTACGGAAATCATAGCCCGCAACGGAAGGGTTAAGAGGAACACATAACGGTAAAACGAAAATAATAATAATAATAATAATGATAATAATAATAATAATAATAATAATAATAATAATAATAATAATAATAATAATGTAAATTGACTATAGCAAGCAAGCATATTAACCATATTTGTATAGCATGGAGGCGTGTTAACCGTGTTGTGTTTGCCGTATTGGTGGTAGGCATGTCAACCGTGTTATTTTGTTTATTAGCCGTGTTACCCGTGTTATGTTAACTATTGTAGCATGGTAGCGTGTTTACCGTGTTATGTTAACCGTATTTGTCCCGGTTAGTGAGGGTCGTTATTTATCTATACCAGTGCGGCACTGCAGTACTTCATCTCATACATTTATTCATCATGAACAGTGAAAGTTTATAAAAACACTTCACGGTGCTGACATAATGGTAGAAAAAAACGTTGCTGAAAAAAAAATAAAAAAAAGATAATAATTTCTAAATCCTCTTGGAATTCAGGTGCAAGAGGATTGGGAAGAGGAATGTGCTTAAGAGGGAGGGAAGCAAACATGCATATCGACATACATTATTAAATACACACACACACATTATATATATATATATATATATATATATATATATATATATATATATATATATATATATATGTGTGTGTGTGTGTGTGTGTGTGTGTGTGTGTGTGTGTGTGTGTGTGTGTGTGTGTGTGTGTATGTTATATATATACATTTGTATATTTATTTATTTATATGCATACATGCAAACACACATACACACTGTGTATGCTGTATGATGCAGTGGTAGCGTTCTTGTTTAGTAATCATGCTGACCAGAGTTTAAATCCTTCACTGCCTGTGGATGGTAACCCCGGTCACATAAAAAAATGCATTTTACAATTGAAAATCATATCAAAAACACATAACAAGACTTCAGTGCATTGGGAAGCGAAGGGCAGAACGGTAACACGATAAGTGTTATTGTAAATTGACTGTTGCAAGAAAGCCTGTCTTGTTAACCATGTTATCTTAACCGTATTTGTTCTGTGTATTAAACATTATAGCACGGAGGCGTGTTATGTTTGCCGTCCCGACAGTTAGGTGTGTTAACTGTGTTATGTTAATTGTATTGTAGCATGGAAGCATGTTAACCGTGTTATGTTAATTGTGTTGTTTGTCAGGCGTTAACCGAGTTTTAATATAATGATCATCCTATCCAAAATATATGGAAAGCGCGTAACAAAAAGTGAGGTAAAGTTAAAACGAGACAAATAAGTTTGTTTTTCTTTCTTTGCTATCAAGGAGACATAATGTAATCTCACATTCGAACAGGTTTGATGTTATTGAAAGCTTTTTGCCAGATTTTTACTTGGAGAGAAATGTGATATATACAGATTTAGAGAAACATTTGTTGAAAACTTATCATGCTTTCTTTCTATTGTGAGACAGAATTTGACACATGAAACTCCCGATATATTTAGAGAATGTAACTTTATATAAATTTCGTTTTTTTATTTTTGTCATTGTCTTTTCTTCTCTGGTGACTCTGGAGATGTTATTTTTACAGATTATAACTTACAGATTTAACAAGTAAGAAAAATAATCGTAGAAAGATGTGGTAAATACGATGATTATTAAAATATTATTATTATTGGATTTGTCATTATCAGTATCATTATCACAAAACTAAATATGGATCCAGCAATATTCAGATTAAAATACTAATTCTAATAATAGTAATATCATAATCTCCATGCATCAGTGATGGAATATGAAATAATAGAAGTTCAGAGGACTCAAAAAGCATATATCTCAGCGTTAAAGTGACCTACACATCCATA
>NC_051428.1:22105852-22128352 GCF_015228065.2 Penaeus monodon | reverse complement strand
CTACAAGTATCATGCTGTGACCACGGCGGCTCAAACATGAACCTACCGTACAAGAAAAAAAAAAAAAAAAAAAAAAAAAAAAAAAAAAAAAAATATATATATATATATATATATATATATATATATATATATATATATATTATACATATGTTATATATTTTTAAACATATGTATATATATATATATATATGTATATATATAATGTATTATATATATATATATATATATATATATATATATATATATATATATATATATATAGATATATATATATTATGTGTGTGTGTCTTTATGTACGTATTGAATGTGTCTGTGTTTGCGTGTGCAATCTTGCTTAGTGATGTTATCATCTTGTGTGTGTGTATGTATGTATGTGTATATATATATATATATATATATATATATATATATATATATATATATATATATATATATATATACATATATATATATATATATATTGTGTTCGTGTTTTTGTATGCATATACTCATCTCTTTATCTTCTAAATTCATTCATCTACGCATGTGTTTATGTATACAGAAAAGAAGCAGAGCTCGCGAGGGAATTCCAAACTTCTTAGATATTTATTGAAACTCCCTCCCAATCCCACGCTGACATTGTACTCGATGACACAGGCCACAGAATTTTGATCGCTCGCGGGTAAAGCAACAGACACCGATGATTTGAAGATAAGTGCATGAATATGAATGATAACAACCGACTTTTCTTCGGCTGCCCTTCCTCTCCTACCCTCGTGTCGGTCTGCGCGAAAGGTCACGTGAGGTAGGAGGGTTGGGGGGGGGGGAAGAAGTGACTGTGAGAAGGAGCATAAGGGTGAGAGTCTCGGCCCTTTGCTCGTAAAATGTTACCACGCTGTATCCCTCCCATCGTATGAATTTATTGCCACATTATTACCTCGTGTAATCGATTACCCGGTACACGATTGACAGGCACTGTTAAAATCAAAACCTCAAGCCAATGCATACATTATATTGGTACCGGTCAACCACAGAGTGTGGGAAGGAATCCGGAACCGACCAAGTATACGTACAAAGCTTGTGAATTATATACCTCCATGACTATCAAATTAACATTTCGGTGGATATATATATTTTTTTTTGTGATGGCAGTATACAGTTTAGATCAAATTAAGAAATCTATTGACCTAATTAATCTAAATAATCTTTATATTTGATTTCGATTAGCTTATTCGAAGCAATATTTGCAACAGATTCACTTTTAAGCATATTTCCTAAGTGGACACAGCCTATTCATGCTAATGGATAAAACGCAGTAACATGTAGCTTTCTTGAAATTACCTAGCTGGACGTTGCTATAATTCCGCGATTCTTTGTGAAATTGACCCCAATTGTAAGGCTTGAAGAGATCCAAAACGAGGCAACGATTCGAGACGCTCGTTGCCACGGTATTTAGCTTGGTCTCTAATTCAGGAGATTGATAGTGTGGTTGAGGAAACGACACGATGTTGCCATGCTAGCGGTTTTTTCCGCTAGATTTAGAGTTTTTGAATTATGATTTAGCGGGAAATTTTTGAAGGTTTACTCTACATTTAGCGATTTTTTTACCGGGAAAATAAGGAGCTTTTACTCATGTCTAGAGGTTTTGTAGAAAAGTCACTGGCAAAACTGAAAAGACAGACGTACAGAAATGCAGCAATTCATTTAATGGAAAGAATGAGAAAATGGAGAAATTTATGAGGCAGCCATATTGTGTTTGGAGAATTGCGAATTCCACACAGGATACCCAAAGTATGATCTCCCATTACTTATTGGAAGTTGACCACACAGGCTACACACAATTCCGAAATATTGCCATGTCTGCGAGTGGGTGCCAATCCGTCTGCCGATTTGCCCTTTGTCTTTTACCTATCTGTGCGTGACAGTGTTTACCAGGGTCGCACTCAGCATTTTTTTTTCGGGGAGGGAGGGGGGAGTAATAAAAAGGATAAGCTATGACTAAAGAAAATCTAATGCTGTTTACTGTTATTAATTTCTCTGCGTTGGCAATACACAAGTAGATTTTTTTTTATTTGTACAGACCTCATGTATAACTAAACACATTTCTTTATCCCAAATCCAGCGGGCATGGCATGTAAGTACATGTCATGCCCACTGTGAGTTTACTTTATTAATTGTTTTTACACATAGATGGCTACACTTGAGTCAGTTACGAGTATTGTCTGTCTCGCCTGTTTACCCTTTTCCTTGATTTTCGAAAATAGTTTACGTCATCTTATATAGTTTTTAATAATGTCTATAGCATTATAGGGATTATAATGTTTATAATAAAAAGAACACCATCAATATTCATAGTATTAATCAAAAAAAAAAAAAAATCCCGCCCTTCAAGGAAAAGTATAATCATTTAAAGTCACAAGGTCTACTAATTGAAACTTTTGTGGCTAAGCACTAGCAGAGCCATCTATGTGCAGTGACATTAAAAGAAAAAAAAAAGCATTTTCCCGATGGCATTGAGTTAAGTTATTATAATTATTATCAAATAGTCTTAAAAGGAAAGAAATATTCCCTCTCATCTTTACCAATCATCCCGAGAGAGTGGATAGCCGGAACGTGTTAATTAATGGATGCGTTGATTGACAATTTGTTTCCAGATAAGTAAATAACGTAAAGCATTCGAACTGACACACAGTGATTTCATGTTATCATCACCTTAATATCGTACAGCAATTACGTACTCTACATTCGTATACACGAGGTTATAATGTGGTAGCAAATTCGTACGATACGATGCGCTGCGATGCAATTTTGTCATGAATTGGGTGAGACTCTGACCCGTGCGTAGGCCTTGCTACTACGTGTAACACGCAGCGAAATAGCAGCGGGAGGTTGGAGAGGGAAAGTGTTTAGAAACTTTGGATTCAGGCATTATTATGAATATTCATGTATAGTATCTATATTTACGTAGGGCGTCTTTTGTAAATGTCATAAAAGTTAATTTAGTATTTAAGTTTAAGGCGGAGCTCTAATGCGCATGCGCAATGGTAGCGTCCAGGATTAACTTTTAATTCACCTCGGACCAAGCTTTATTTTTGAGCTCCTGCACATGCGAAGAACGAGCTAGTTAATCCTACCAATCATATATTGATACGTCATGACAACGTCATCAACTCCATATAATGGAGTTGAGTTGCCATTAATATTTATAATTAGCGGTATCGAAACAAATTCTGGCATTTTCATGACAAATGTGTATGTGAAAATTCATCATTTTATATCCTTATAAGTTATGGGATATTCAGACTGCAGTTATAATGCTCAACATTGAAAAGAAAAACGAAGAGAAAATCCCACAGAGAATTCCAGAGTTTATAGACTCAGAAAAAGTAATGTTATTTCCAGGTTGGAAAAAAACATTCCAAACTTATGCAATATATTGATCGAATAAGAAAGAAAGATTTTAATAACCTCACGATTAGGTTTCAATCTCAATGTACAAACTTCCTGATTCTTTAAACTAAAGTGACTCCAAAGCCTCGTGAACATTTGTTACCATGATCCTCGATAGCAACACCCTGAAAAGAACTACCCTCCCTGCGCCCCTCGATCACACACGAGAAAAAGCTCTCGGAGAAAACTCCCGCGAATGTAAATTGATATTACGAGTATCTCATTTTTGTTTGCCACCTTCATTTCGGTTGTCTATAATATCTATAGGATATTTTAAGCCATTTATATAATGTTATTTGTACTGAACACAGGTATATATTAGCATGGTGTAATACTAGCGTGTATGTGTATATATATTTTTTTCCTCTGTAGCACACGTCTCGTTATCAACATTTTAGCGTATGATATGCAACTGTAGAGGGTGAATGATAATTGCCATTACACAGACACCCACTTTTTGATGTAAAACAACAGATTTACTGATAATCGCACTGATTCGTTCGCCTGGCAGTACGTCTTGTATCTTCTGTGCAAGACACACACACACACACACACATACATAGAAATACACATACACACACACATACACACACACAAACACATACATACATACATACATACATATATACAAATATTTATATACATACATACATATATTAAAGAGTTATATCTATATCTAGATAAAAAAATAATAATAGCAACAATAGTAGTAGAACTAGCAATAGCAGTAATAGTAGTTGTCGTAGCAGCAGTGATGATAATGATAATGGTGAAAGTGTTAGTGGTGATTATGATGATGATGGTGATGAGGACTTAGCTGATGGTGATGGTAATGACGATAATGATGATAAAAATAATTACTGGTATGATGATCCTACGAATAATGATAATGACAGCAATGGTAATTGAGATAATATATATATTCATTGAAATAATAATATAGATATTGATAATATTGATAATGGTATAGATCTCATAATCATGGTAGTAATAATCATAATCATAATAATGATAATGATAACAGTTACAGAATGATGGTAGTAATAATGAGAATAATGATAATGGTGATGATATTAACAATGTCATAATGATACTGATTAACAATAATAAAAAAATCATAGTAATGATAATTATCATAATGATATTGATAATAATGATAATGATAATAATAATATTAATAATAAAATAATGATATTGGAAATAATAATGATAATGATATTAAAAAAGATAAGAATAACATTGATCATAATAATAACAATGATAGTAATAATGATGATAATAATAAAACTGATAATAGTGTAAATAACAATAACAATAATAATGCTAATAATGATAGCAAAAAAAAAAAAAATGTAAAAGAAAGTTGCCACACTAACTTAATAAAATACACTCATATTCGGATTTGAAAGTCAATAAACAAATAAACAAATGAATAATGACAAGAGAGATAAATAAAGTCAATACATCTGAAATAATAGCATAGACTCCCCTTACCCTAAGATTTCAAGAAAACGAAGAAATAAAATGAATAGGACTAAAAAGAGAGAGAGAAAAAATATATATATAGAAGGTAAACAAAATAATTCAATAAAATTTATTGATACAATAGCGTAGATTGTCATTATTCCAAGCAAGTACATAAAGGAACAAATAAAAAAATAGAAAGGTAAAAAGAATAAATAAAGGAATAGAGGAAAGCAAGAACATTCAGAGCAATTTGAAAAAAAAAATCTTAAGTGCTCCCATATATAAGTCATTAATAAATAAATAAATATATATAAAATAAATAAATATAAATAAATAAATAGATAAATAAAATAAATATAAATAAATGAATAAATAAATATATAAACTAATAATAATAAGAAGAAAATATTTAAAGAAAAAAAGTTGCCAGCTGAAGTAATTGGAGAAAGACCGTCTAAAGCTAAAATAAATAAATAAATAAAAATAAAAGGAAAAAAAAGTTGCAAATGGAGCAAAAACATTAACTCTTCTATGAGTAAATTTAAAATTAATAATAATAATAACAATAATAATAATAATAATGATAACAATAATAATAATAATAATAATAATAATAATAACAACACCAACAATTATTTAAATAAAATAAAAGAGAGAGAGAAAGGGTGCCAGCCGAAGCAATTGATGCCAATGAGTAATCACTCCCAGGACTCAACCTTAAATAATAATAATAATAATAATAATAATAATAATAATAATAATAATAATAACGATAATAATAATAATAATGAGAAATGATAATAATAATGATAATGATAATTGTAGTGTATGTGCACTCTCCGACTCTAAGGCCGACTTCGCCAAGATTGACATCATCCTCGGGCGCCACGTGGTAAAGGCTGGGTCTCGGCCATGCCACATGCCTGCATCTTCTGCCACGAAGCTACGCGCCCTGGATGCGGTCTTGGTGCCTGGCCAGCCGTGGACACTACTGCACGCCAACCCAAATTAGTACACCGGCTTCTAGCATGTATTGTGCTATGTCCTGTTTTGGATCTTAGGGTATTCGCCGTGGCCCCGATGGCCTTGGTCTCCACCGATGACCTGAGGAGGAATAAATGACGTGGGTGACCCTGTGACGCTGCCTCTGTCCTTGACGGGGGTTGTCCTGGACTCCGCTTCCACCAACGAAGCGAACGCACTCACTTTGCACCTGCGTGAGGCTGCCACCTCGTCCATCTTGCGCCTCGGGATCACTTAGCAGTCCCCCCATGAAGATCCTGGGCTATCCACTCGAGTCTGCAGGTTGTATTTTCCTCACCCCCTTCTCTTATACAACATTCACACAGCCACAGACACACACACGGTTCCCGAACCTACTGATCGGGTGGAGGCAGCGCCGCAGGCCTGGAACCTGACCTCTGCTCACTGAAGACGAAAATCTATATTCCCGGTTGAGTCTACTGGGTCTACAATGATAATAACGTTAACGATAATAATGAGAATAATTATGATGATAATAATAATAACGATAAGGATAGTAATGTTGATAATGGTAATAAAAATGAAAGAAAAGGGTTGATAGCCGAAGCAATTGGAGCAAAAGCATAAACAGAAAGAAGAAAAAAAGAAAGAAAAAGGTTGCCAGTCGAAGCAATTGAGGTAATGTGGCGAGGAGAATTTCCAATGAAGTCGAAGGAACAAGGGACGAGAAATCCCCTTTATTTCCCCTCGGCGATTCCCCTTTGCTTCCTCTTTCGTTCGTTTCCCCTCTTTGTCCCTTTTCTCTCTGTCTCTCTTCCCCTCTTCGTGTTTTTTTTGTTTTTTTTTTGCGCCGTTCTTATTTCTCTCTCTCTCTCTCTCTCTCTCTCTCTCTCTCTCTCTCTCTCTCTCTCTCTTCTCTCTCTCTCTCTCTCTCTCTCTCTCTCTCTCTCTCTCTCTCTCTCTTTTCTCTTTCCGTCGTTAATTTATTTTTTTCTTGTTTAGCCTCGTTTTTTTCCCTAAAAGGGCTTCCCCTCCCCACTCTTTCCCTTTACCACCCCTTTTCTCCCCCCCAAAAATCCAACCTTTTATATTGCCCCCCCCCCGTGTCTTAAAATTCGCCCAATTCCCTCCATCCCCTCTTTTCCCCCTACTTACTTCTCCCCTCCCCAAGAAATACTTCCCACGCCCTCTCCCCCCCCCTTCACCTTTCCACTCTTTCTCTCTCTCTTTCTCTCCCCTTACCTTCTCCTCTCCGCCTCCTCCCTCATAAAATAAATAAATAAACAAATAAATAAATAAATGAAACTTACCTGTAAGTCTAGGCATCTAATCGTTCTTCTCATTATCTCCTCTAACTTTTCCCCTCTACCCCTACCCTACTCTATCCCCCTCCCTCCTCCTTCCCCTCCCCCAGGAGGGCATCTTCCTTAATCTCTCCCTCATTTCCACCCTTAACTTTTTCCCCTCTCTCTTCCCACACTCCCAGTCCCACCTGGTCTATTTCTCCCCCCCCCCCCACGCCCACTCTTTCTCATACCCTACCCTTTCTCATCCTCCCCCACTCCCCTCTACCCCATCTCACTCCCCCTCCCCTCCCCTCCCCCACTCCTCGCCCCCCACCACTTCTCACTCCCCCATCCCCTTCTCACTTCCCCTTCCTCCCTCCCCTCATCGCCTCCCCTTTACCCCTCTTCCTCTCCCCTCTACCCCTCCTCCTCTCCCCTCTACCCCTCCTCCTCTCCCCTCTACCCCTCCTCTCTCCTCAACCCCCATCTCCCCTCCACCCATCCTCTCTCCTCAACCCCCATCTCCCCCCTCCCATCCCCCTACGCCTCCTTTCTCCCTCCCCTCCCCTCTACCCCTCCTCACCGCCCCCCGTCCCCCCAACCATAAGCTGCCGGCCACTGGTTCCTGACTGCGCGACGTGAGCGGCATGGCGAGCGGCGAGCGGCGAGCGGCGAGCGGCGAGCGGGCGAGAGGACGAACCGTGGCCGAAGTGATGACCTCCGGGAGAAACCGCGAACTGCGAGGCCGAGGAAGGAACGAAGACGGACAACGGCTTCCTCGTATTAAACGGCTGTAGATACGGTGTATGCATACGGGTATATGTGTGTGTGTCTCTGTCTATCTATGTCTCTATATATGTATATATACATGTGTGTGTGTGTGTGCGTGTGTGTGTGTGTGTGTGTGTGTGTGTGTGTGTGTGTGTGTGTGTGTGTGTGTGTGTGTGTGTGTGTGTGTGTGTGTGTGTGTGTGTGTCTGTGGGTGTATTTGTGTGTATGTGTGTGTGTGTACAAACACACACAAACACACTTATATACATGTATGTATATTTGTCTGTATGTATATGCGTGCGTGTTTGAGTGAGTCTGTATACCTGCCTATGTCTATTATAAGTGTGCTTCTGTGCAGATACAACAGCTGCACGATTGATTCGCACACGCTCATTATTGCACTACTTCCCCACAGCAGTAATGAATTCTCCGTCTCTAGTATCAGTCTCTCAAGCAATCACGTCCCAGACACGTCATATAACAATCCGGTCTGGAACGTAAACTCTGGCGGCAGCGTGTTCCTGCATGCAAATTCCTCCGGCAAAAAATCTACGGAGTTCAAAACTACAGTTCTGACTCTCCCGGCGCGCAAGTTGACTTCTGATTATATCCTCTGTTGGTGGTATTGGCTCTCTACTAAAAATAAGTAAATAGATTAAAAAATATAGAAAAGAATAAATGAAATAAAGAATAAGAAAAATAGATAAATGAATAAGATACAATAAAATAAATGATTCCTCCCTCAATCCACGTCATGGCTAATCATATGATTAATTTCATACCAAAGATACAGTTATGATGAAATAATGATTTATTAACATGATTAAATATTTATTTCACGGTTAGAGTTGGTGTAATTACAAGTTGCTTTTGATAAATGTTTATACACAGATATTATTTTCTTTTTTTCTTTTTTTCTCTCTTTCTTTTCTCTGGTTCTGTTCATAACAATATATATATATATATATATATATATATATATATATATATATATATATATATATATATATACCACGAAAATAATACTCTTCATTACCAAGCTAAAAAGGATAAGCCAAAAAGCAAAAGATATGATCATAACAAACCCTGACAGAAAAATACCTCTCCACTGTAACGTTATGCCCGCAATGGAACACTGGCTTTTATATATGTATTCGTGGAGTCTGTGATCGCCTGGGGCTGCTTGTTAAGTAAGCTGCTACTGTACACTATATATTGCCTCCCTTATGGCAATATACAAGTACTTAGGGACAATTCTCTGGGTGAAGGTATGTCCTGGATACATATCATACTTGTCGACGCCCTTAGGAAGAGGGAATCAGATGAAAATACATAGGAATGGGAATAGGAATACACACTGGATAAATATATATACATATATCCATATGATTATTTATATGTGGATAGATACATATACATTCATTCATGTATATGTACATATGTACACAAGCACACACAAGCATGTATACATACACCAGCACACACAAATACACACAGACACACACACAGTGTGTGTGTGTGTGTGTGTGTGTGTGTGTGTGTGTGTGTGTGTGTGTGTGTGTGTGTGTGTGTGTGTGGTGTGCACGTATCTACCAAGGACCAACATAGAGCAAGAACGTTGAGCAAGAAAATCCAATCATTTCCCAACGGCTTACCTGTATCCAGTCAGGCTAAATGAATAACATATGAGATGAAAGGATCTTGTAGGTGACATGAGGGCAAACCACATACGTCACTTCAGTCGATATCTCTCGCAGCGGAAGTATTGCCTGTATGAAGCGCTCTCGTAAATTAGGTTATCGAACGACCGAAACTGATTAATCGTACCCGGAGGTTGACAAAGACGTAAATTCGGAATGGCAGTTATGTGTCATGTTGATGTCTCTTCTGGTTTGATGATATCTGTCTGCTTATGTACCTGGTTATCTTATTTAACTACTTATCTGTCTGCTTATCTATCTGCGCATCTTCTCTGTCTGCTTATCTATCTGCTTATCTTATCTAACGACTTATCTAATCTAACTGCTTATCTTAACTAACTGTTTATCTCTCTGCTTATTTCATTTAGCTGTGTGTCTTATCTTACTTTTTATCTATCTGCTTATCTACTTACGCGAGGGTATGCATGCTCGTTTTTTGTTTATTCATCTAAAAATCGTCCTTTTTATCTATGTAATTAATTCTTTATCTGTTTGCATATACTCACACTGAGACACAAACATAGACACACACATACGCAAGCACAAATACATACATGACTATAGACATATATATATATATATATATATATATATATATATATATATATATATATATATATATATACATATACATATATATGCATTCAAATATAGATATATCTACATGTGTGTATATACATATATATACATAAGTGTGTGTGTGTGTGTGTGTGTGTGTGTGTGTGTGTGTGTGTGTGTGTGTGTGTGTGTGTGTGTGTGTGTGTTTGTGTGTGTGTGTGTGTGTGTGTGTGTGTGTGTGTGTGTGTGTGTGTGTGTGTGTGTGTGTGTGTGTGTGTGTGCTGCGTCTTTGTCTCTCCTTCTCGTTTCAGGCGACTCCGAACTCTCAAGTCAAAGAAATGGATCACAGATATCGGTAACCCTCTCGATACTTAAAAAAAGCGGAGGTGAGGACGCTACTGCATGAGATAACCCCCTTCCTCCCCTTCCCCTCCCCCTTAAATTAAGGACCACCATCAATTTATTGCAAAGTGTGCAACGCCTTTTTTTCTCTCTCTCTCTTTTCTTTTTTAAGGGGGGTGGAGCAGAAGGTAGTAGCAGGGTTGAAATAGTTTCCCCAGGAAGGGTAGCAGGATATTACAGCAAGACTGATGTGCAGTAGTGAATGGCTTGAAACCGAGGGAGGTTATGAGGTGCGAGTGATAATGTGGAAATTGCATTGGCGTGGGCATTAGGGTCGAAGCTAATGAGTGGAATGCGTAGGAGGTTGAAGGCTGCGTTAAGTGGAGAACAAAGTGAGTGTTATTTGGACGTGAACGAGAGGGGCGACGGAGAACAGGAGGAAGGGGAAGAGGGGAGGACAGGAGGAGGAAGGGAAGAGGGGAGAACAGGAGGAGGAAGGGAAGAGGGGAGAACAGGAAGAGAAAGGGGACGAGGGGAGAATAAGAGGAGGAAGGGGAAGAGGGGAGAGTAGGTGGAGGAAGGGGAAGAGGGGAGAGTAGGTGGAGGATGGGGAAAGGGAATAATAAGAGGAGGAAAGGGAAGAGGGGAGAGTAGGTGGAGGAAAGGGAAGAGGGGAGAATAAGAGGAGGAAGAGGAAGAGGAGAGTACAGGAAGAGGAAGGGGAAGAGGAAAGAACAGGAGGAAGGGGAAGAGGGGAGAGAAGGAGGGGCAAGGGAAGAAGAGGAAGAGAGGGAGGAAGGGGAGAAGGAGAAGGAGGGGGAGGAAAGGGAGGAGAAAAGGGGGGAAGAGGGAGAGAATGGGATAAACAGGGAATAAGGGAGGAGGAAGAGGAGGGGGAAAGGAGAGGTGAAGAAGAAAAAGTTGACAAGGGAAGGAGGAATAGAAGGAGGAGGGATAAGAAAAAGAGAGAATAAAAAAGAAAGAAAGAAACGAAAAAAAAATAAAGTTTTTTCTTTTTTGGGGGGGGGGGTGAGAGGGGAGTGTCAAAGAAAAGGAAGGAGAAGGAAGATGGAGAAGAGAAGAGGGAAGAAGGAAAATGAAGAACAGAAAGGAGTTAATGAAACTGAATATTATTGTGCGCGAACGAGAGGGGAAGAGAAGAAGGAGAAGAAGAGAGGGAAGAGGAGAAAGAGAGAGAGAAGAAAGGAGAAAGACTTATAGCAGGGAAATAAATAAAGGAAGTTAATATTACTGGACAAGGAAGAGAGAATATGGGAATAAAAAGAGGAAGAGGCAAAGGAAAGAGAAAGGAAAAGAGAGTAAAACGAAGAAAAGAAGGTAGAGAATAGAAGTTAGGAAGAAGAGAAAACTGCAAAAGTTACGAAGGGAAGAAGAGGTGGCAGAAGGGGAAGAGAGAGATAACGAAGAAAAAAAAATATGGAGGTGAAATTCCGAACGTGAGTAAGAGAGCAAAATAAAGAAGAGGAAGAGAGGAAAGAGAATGATAAAGAAAGACAAAAGAGAAATAAGAAATAAGAAGATAAATTAGAAGAAACAATACAAATAGAAATAACAAATGATTCGTAACAAAGAAGAGATTGCAGAATAAGAGCAGTATATCAGGACATAAAGTGATCAAAAGAAAAGAAAAAAGGAAGCGATGAATAAAGAAAAGAAAAAAAATGAATAAAACAAAAAGAGAAACAAGATAAGATAAGAAAAAAAAGTAAAAAAAAGAGAGAATTTTCTTTCTTTTTTTTCTTTTTTTTTTACTTCCACGTAGCGTTGAAGTGAGATTTTTACAATTTTTATGAACCACCAAAGCACTATTATTGTCCCTCCCAAATAGCTCATAACACATGCAACATACCGCATAACCGGCTCTGATCTCACTACTGCATGGACGTACACGCATACGTTGCCCCATGATGAAACATACGCACATAGATACACATTCACATTCGCACATGCAGAAACAATGGTATGAACAAGTAATAACAATAACGACAACCGAAACATATATAGCAATAACAAAAACACAGACACAAACATAATGAAACACACACATAACATATATATATATATATGTATCAACAAGAACACACACACACACACACACACACACACAAACACACACACACACACGCACGCACGCACGCACGCACGCACACATACGCACGCACACACACGCACGCACGCACGCACACGCACGCACACACACGCACGCACGCACACACACACACAACACTTACACACACAAACACATACACACAAGCAAGAAATTACAAAGCTGAAAAGGAGATTTATGAACCTCTTCATTTCTTAACTTAATGTCCCGTCGATTTCCACGTGCTGAATGCAAATTAGCTAGAGATCACGTGACCCACAGAGAACACGTATGAAAACTCACACCTCGACTCATATTCTCCTCATAGTTACGAGGTCGTTAGAGATTAAGGTATCTAAAGTGGTGGGCGTAATAACAAGATGTTTTGGTGATAGCTATAAGGTATTAAGGCATAAGTAGTAGATGAAAGAAGATTTATATCCGAAGGGTGTGAAAGAAAGGAGAAAAATGTTGGTTATCACAGACTAACAATGTCTTTAGGAGATTTCACTGTATCTTTCGTTAACTGCAGATTACATTATTCAATATCTCTTAATTCACGGATAGTTGAAGACTTAACAAGCAATACGCACGAACTATCGACAGAACAGAAACGAAAATACGAAAATTTATCCACAGAGTAGAGAACATAACACATACGATAGAAGCTGATATCTTTCTATAGAAGAATATCCTCCATGGTTATTGTTATTATTGTTGATGTTAATATCATTATCATGATAGTTATCATTACTATTATTATTATCATAACTATAATTATTATTATTATTGTTATTATTATCATCATTATTATTATTATATTCATTATTATTATTATTATTATTATTATTATTATCACTATTGTTATTTTGTTATTATTATTGTTATATTATTATTACTATTATTATTATTATAATTGTTATTATCATTATCTTTATCATCATCATCATCACCATCATCATCATCCTTATCATTACTATCATTATTGCTTTTGTTATTATTATTGTTGTTGTTGTTGTTGTTGTTAGTATCATTATCTTTATTATCCTCATTATTATCATTATCGTTATTATTAGCAATATCATTATGATTATGATCATCTTCGTCAGGATAATGACAAAGCTACGAAGAGAAGAAGAGGTGGAAGAAGGGGAAGAGGAATAAGAGAGAGAAAAAAAAAGGAGAAGAAAATGAAAGAATAGATGGAACAGGAAGAAGAAAAAGAGGAAAATAAACGTGAATGTTACTAAAGCGAATGAGAAAGTAAAAGACGAAGAAAAAGACAAAGAAGAGGAAGAAGAGAAAAGAGAAAGAGAATAAATAAGATAGAAGAGAAAATTAAAGCAAAAACTATATGAAGGCGATAAAAAAAAATTAAAAAGGAGGAAGAAGAGGAAATAAAGAGAAAGAGAATAAATAAATGTATGGGAGAAAATGAAGATAAATACGATTCTGACACAACAGAAAGAGGAAACGGAGAGGAAGCAGAAGAAAAAAGGAAACGGAGACGAAAGAGGAAGATAACAAAAAAAAACACACACACACACACACACACACACACATATATATATATATATATATATATATATATATATATATATATATATATATATATATGAAGGTGAAGTTCTGAACATAAATAAGAGAGCAAAATAAAGAAGAAGGGAAGAAAGAAAATGGAAAAGGTAGATGAGGAAAATTACAAAGAAAAAATGGTAATAAGGAATAAGAAGAGAAATTAGAAGAAACAATACAAATAGAAATAACAACCGATTCGTAACAAAGAAAAGATTGCAGAAAAAGAGCAGTATATCAGGAAGTAAAGTGATCAAAAGAAAAGAAAAAAGGAAACGATGAATAAAGAAAAGAAAAAAAAAACATTTATAAAGCAACAAGAGAAACAAGATAAGAAAGTAAAATAAAAGAGAAATATATATATAATTACAATATCATTTCTCTCCCTCTCTCTCTCTCTCTCTCTCTCTCTTTTTTTTTTTTTTTTTTTTTGTACGTAGCGTTGAAGTGAGAATTTTGGGCCACCAAAGCACTATTATTATCCCTCCCAAAGGGCTCATAACACATGCAACATACCGCATAACGGCCTCTGATATCACTACTGCATGGACGTACACGCATACGTTGCCACATGATGAAACAGACGCACATAGATACACATGAACGCACACTCATGCTCACATATTCACATTCGCACATGCAGAAGCAATGGTAGGATCAAGTAATAACAATAACGACAACCGAAACATATATAACAATAACAAAAATACAGACACAAAACATAATTAAACACACACATATCATATAAATATATCAACAAGAACAAACACACACACACATACGCAAGCACACACAACACATACACACACAAACACCTACACACAAGCAAGAGACTACAAAGCTGAAAAAGAGATTTATGAACCTCTTCATTTCTTAAATTAATGTCCCGTCGATTTCCACGTGCTTAATGCAAATTAACGAGAGATCACGTGACCCACAGAGAACACATATAAAAACTCACACCTCGACTCATATTCTCCTCATAGTTACGAGGTCGTTAGAGATTAAAGTGTCTAAAGTGGTGGGCGTAATAACAAGATGTTTTGGTGATTACCTATAAGGTATTAAGGCATAAGTAGTAGATGAAAGAAGCTTTATATCCGAAGGGTGTGAAAGAAAGGAGAAAAATGTTGGTTATCACAGACTAATAATGTCTTCAGGAGATTTCACTGTATCTTTTGTTAACTGCAGATTACATTATTCAACATCTCTTAACTCACGGACTGTTGAAGACTTAACAAGCAATGCGCACGAACTATCGACAGAACAGAAACGAAAATACGAAAATTTATCCACAGAGTAGAGAATATAACACATACGACAGACATAAACTGATATCTTTCTATAGAAGAATATCCTCCATGGTTATTGTTATTATTGTTGATGTTATTAATATCATTATCATGATAGTTATCATTACTATTATTATTATTATTATTATTATCATCATCATTATTATTATATTCATTATATTCATTATTATTATTATCATTATTATTATTTTATTATCATTATTGTTATATTATTATTATTATTATTATTATTATTATTATAATTGTTATTATCAGTATCTTTATCATCATCATCATCCTTATCATTAGTATCATTATTGCTTTTGTTATTATTGTTGTTGTTGTTGTTGTTGTTGTTGTTGTTACTAGTATCATTGTCTTTATTATCCTCATTTTTATCATTATCGTTATTATTAGCAATATCATTATAATTATGATCATTGTTGTTATTGTTACTGTTATTATCATCTTCGTCAGGATAATGACAACGAAGGGAAGAAGAGGTGGAAGAAGGGGAAGAGGAATAAGAGAAAAACAAATTAAAAAAAGAGAAGATGAAAGAATAGATGGAACAGGAAGAAGAAAAGAAAGAATATAAACGCGAATGTTACTAAAAGCGAATGAGAGAGTAAAAGACGAAGAAAAAGAGGAAGAAGAGAAAAGAGAAAGAGAATAGATAAGATAAAAGAGAAAATTAAAAGAAAACCTATATGACGGCGATTAAAAAAAAAAAAAAAAAAAAAAAAAAAAAAAAAAAAAAATTTTTAGAAAAGGAGAAAGAAGAGGAAATAAAGAGAAAGAGAATAAATAAATGTATGGGAGAAAATGAAAATAAATACGATTCTGACACAACGGAAAGAGGAAACGAAGAGGAAGCAGAAGAAAAAAGGAAACGGAGACGAAAGAGGATAACAATATATATATATATATATATATATATATATATATATATATATATATATAAAGGTGAATTTCTGAACTTGAATAAGAAAGCAAAATAAAGAAGAGGAAGGGAAGAAAGAGAATGGAAAAGGTCGATAAATAAATTGATAAAGAAAGAAAAAAAGATAACATAAATTAGAAGAAATAATACAAACAGAAATAACAAATGATTCGTAACAAAGAAGAGATTGCAGAAAAAGAGCAGTATATCAGGAAGTAATAAAGTGATCAAAAGACAAGAAAAAAAAAGAAGCGATGAATAAAGAAAATAAAAAAAGGAATAAAACAAAAAGAGAAACAAGATAAGTAAAAATAAAAGTAAAGAGAGAGAGAGAAAAGTCACAATTTTTTTCTTCTTCTTTTTTACTTCCAGTAGCGTTGAATTGAGATTTTTGCAATCTTTATGGACCACCAAAGCACTATTAATGTCTGTCCCAAAGGGCTCATAACACATGCAACATACCGCATAACGGGCTCTGATCTCACTACTGCATGGACGTACACGCATACGTTGCCACATGATGAACCATACGCACATAGATACACATGAACGCCCACTCATGCTCACATATTCACATTCGCACATGCAGAAACAATGGTATGAACAAGTAATAACAATAACGACAACCGAAACATACATAATAACAAAAACACAGACACAAACATAATTAAACATATATAAATATATCACCAAGAACAAACACACACAAACACACACACACACACACACGCACATACGCACGCACGCACACGCACGCACACACACGCACGCACGAGCACACACAACACATACACACACAAACACGTACACACAAGCAAGAGACTACAAATCTGAAAAAGAGATTTAGGAACCTCTTCATTTCTTAACTTAATGTCCCGTCGATTTCCACGTGCTGAATGCAAATTAGCTAGAGATCACGTGACCCACAGAGAACACGTATGAAAACTCACACCTCGACTCATATTCTTCTCATAGTTACGAGGTCGTTAGAGATTAAGGTGTCTAAAGTGGTGGGCGTAATAACAAGCTGTTTTGGTGATAGCTATAAGGTATTAAGGCATAAGTAGTAGATGAAGGAAGATTTATATCCGAAGGATGTGAAAGAAAGGAGAAAAATGTTGGTTATCACAGACTAACAATGTCTTCAGGAGATTTCACTGTATCTTTCGTTAACTGCAGATTACATTATTCAACATCTCTTAATTCACGGATAGTTGAAGACTTAACAAGCAATACGCACGAACTATCGACAGAACAGAAACGAAAATACGAAAATTTATCCACAGAGTAGAGAACATAACACATACGATAGAAGCTGATATCTTTCTATAGAAGAATATCCTCCATGGTTATTGTTATTATTGTTGATGTTAATATCATTATCATGATAGTTATCATTACTATTATTATTATCATAACTATAATTATTATTATTATTGTTATTATTATCATCATTATTATTATTATATTCATTATTATTATTATTATTATTATTATTATTATTATCATTATCTTTATCATCATCATCATCACCATCATCATCATCCTTATCATTACTATCATTATTGCTTTTGTTATTATTATTGTTGTTGTTGTTGTTGTTGTTAGTATCATTATCTTTATTATCTTCATTATTATCATTATCGTTATTATTAGCAATATCATTATGATTATGATCATCTTCGTCAGGATAATGACAAAGCTACGAAGAGAAGAAGAGGTGGAAGAAGGGGAAGAGGAATAAGAGAGAGAAAAAAAAGGAGAAGAAAATGAAAGAATAGATGGAACAGGAAGAAGAAAAAGAGGAAAATAAACGTGAATGTTACTAAAGCGAATGAGAAAGTAAAAGACGAAGAAAAAGACAAAGAAGAGGAAGAAGAGAAAAGAGAAAGAGAATAAATAAGATAGAAGAGAAAATTAAAGGAAAAACTATATGAAGGCGATAAAAAAAAATTAAAAAGGAGGAAGAAGAGGAAATAAAGAGAAAGAGAATAAATAAATGTATGGGAGAAAATGAAGATAAATACGATTCTGACACAACAGAAAGAGGAAACGGAGAGGAAGCAGAAGAAAAAAGGAAACGGAGACGAAAGAGGAAGATAACAAAAAAAAAAAAACACACACACACACACACACACACATATATATATATATATATATATATATATATATATATATATATATATATATATATATGAAGGTGAAGTTCTGAACATAAATAAGAGAGCAAAATAAAGAAGAAGGGAAGAAAGAAAATGGAAAAGGTAGATGAGGAAAATTACAAAGAAAAAATGGTAATAAGGAATAAGAAGATAAATTAGAAGAAACAATACAAATAGAAATAACAACCGATTCGTAACAAAGAAAAGATTGCAGAATAAGAGCAGTATATCAGGAAGTAAAGTGATCAAAAGAAAAGAAAAAAGGAAGCGATGAATAAAGAAAAGAAAAAAAACATTTATAAAGCAACAAGAGAAACAAGATAAGAAAGTAAAATAAAAGAGAAATATATATATAATTACAATTTCATTTCTCTCCCTCTCTCTCTCTCTCTCTCTCTCTCTCTCTCTCTCTCTCTTTTTTTTTTTTTTTTTTTTTTTTTTTTTTTTTTTTGTACGTAGCGTTGAAGTGAGAATTTTGGGCCACCAAAGCACTATTATTATCCCTCCCAAAGGGCTCATAACACATGCAACATACCGCATAACGGCCTCTGATATCACTACTGCATGGACGTACACGCATACGTTGCCACATGATGAAACAGACGCACATAGATACACATGAACGCACACTCATGCTCACATATTCACATTCGCACATGCAGAAGCAATGGTATGATCAAGTAAGAACAATAACGACAACCGAAACATATATAACAATAACAAAAATACAGACACAAACATAATTAAACACACACATATCATATAAATATATCAACAAGATCAAACACACACACACACATACGCAAGCACACACAACACATACACACACAAACACATACACACAAGCAAGAGACTACAAAGCTGAAAAAGAGATTTATGAACCTCTTCATTTCTTAACTTAATGTCCCGTCGATTTCCACGTGCTGAATGCAAATTAGCGAGAGATCACGTGACCCACAGAGAACACATATAAAAACTCACACCTCGACTCATATTCTCCTCATAATTACGAGGTCGTTAGAGATTAAGGTGTCAAAAGAGGTGGGCGTAATAACAAGATGTTTTGGTGATTAGCTATAAGGTATTAAGGCATAAGTAGTAGATGAAAGAAGATTTATATCCGAAGGGTGTGAAAGAAAGGAGAAAAATGTTGATTATCACAGACTAACAATGTCTTCAGGAGATTTCACTGTATCTTTCGTTAACTGCAGATTACATTATTCAACATCTCTTAACTCACGGACTGTTGAAGACTTAACAAGCAATACGCACGAACTATCGACAGAACAGAAACGAAAATACGAAAATTTATCCACAGAGTAGAGAACATAACACATATGATAGAAGCTGATATCTTTCTATAGAAGAATATCCTCCATGGTTATTGTTATTATTGTTGATGTTATTAATATCATTGTCATGATAGTTATCATTACTATTATTATCATAACTATTATTATTATTGTTGTTGTTATCATTATTATCATATTCATTATATTCATTATTATTATCATTATTTTATCATTATTGTTATATTATTATTACTACTATTATTATTATTACAATTGTTATCATTATCTTTATCATCATCATCATCATCCTTATCATTACTATTATTATTGCTTTTGTTATTATTGTTGTTGTTGTTGTTAGTATCATTGTCTTTATTATCCTCATTTTTATCATTATCGTTATTATTAGCAATATCATTATAATCATGATCATTGATGTTATTGTTACTGTCAGGATAATGACAAAGCTACGAAGGGAAGAAGAGGTGTAAGAAGGGGAAGAGGAATAAGAAAAAATAAAAATAAAAAAGGAGAAGAAAATAAAAGAATAGATGGAACAGGAAGAAGAAAAAGAGGAAAATAAATGTGAATGTTACTAAAGCGAATGAGAGAGTAAAAGACGAAGAAAAAGACAAAGAAGAGGAAGAAGAGAAAAGAGAAAGAGAATAAATAAGATAGAAGAGAAAATTAAAGGAAAAACTATATGAAGGCGATAAAAAAAAGTTTGAAAAAGGAGGAAGAAGAGGAAATAAAGAGAAAGAGAATAAATAAATGTATGGGAGAAAATGAAAATAAATACGATTCTGACACAACGGAAAGAGGAAACGAAGAAGAAGCAGAAGAAAAAAGGAAACGGAGACGAAAGAGGATAACAAAAAAATATATATATATATATATATATATATATGTGAAGGTGAATTTCTGAACTTGAATAAGAAAGCAAAATAAAGAAGAGGAAGGGAAGAAAGAGAATGGAAAAGGTCGATAAATAAATTGATAAAGAAAGAAAAAAAGATAACATAAATTAGAAGAAATAATACAAACAGAAATAACAAATGATTCGTAACAAAGAAGAGATTGCAGAAAAAGAGCAGTATATCAGGAAGTAATAAAGTGATCAAAAGACAAGAAAAAAAAGAAGCGATGAATAAAGAAAATAAAAAGGAATAAAACAAAAAGAGAAACAAGATAAGTAAAAATAAAAGTAAAGAGAGAGAGAGAAAAGTCACAATTTTTTTTTTCTTCTTTTTTACTTCCAGTAGCGTTGAATTGAGATTTTTGCAATCTTTATGGACCACCAAAGAACTATTATTGTCCCTCCCAAATAGCTCATAACACATGCAACATACCGCATAACGGCCTCTGGTCTCACTACTGCATGGACGTACACGCATACGTTGCCACATGATGAAGCATACGCACATAGATACACATGAACGCCCACTCATGCTCACATATTCACATTCGCACATGCAGAAACAATGGTATGAACAAGTAATAACAATAGCGACAACCGAAACATACATAATAACAAAAACACAGACACAAACATAATTAAACACATATATAAATATATCACCAAGAACAAACACACACAAACACACACACACACACGCACATACGCACGCACGCACACGCACGCACACAAACGCACGCACGCGCACACACAACACATACACACACAAACACATACACACAAGCAAGAAACTACAAAGCTGAAAAGGAGATTTATGAACCTCTTAATTTCTTAACTTAATGTCCCGTCGATTTCCACGTGCTGAATGCAAATTAGCTAGAGATCACGTGACCCACAGAGAACACGTATGAAAACTCACACCTCGACTCATATTCTCCTCATAGTTACGAGGTCGTTAGAGATTAAGGTGTCTAAAGTGGTGGGCGTAATAACAAGCTGTTTTGGTGATAGCTATAAGGTATTAAGGCATAAGTAGTAGATGAAAGAAGATTTATATCCGAAGGGTGTGAAAGATAGGAGAAAAATGTTGGTTATCACAGAATAATAATGTCTTCAGGAGATTTTACTGTATCTTTCGTTAACTGCAGATTACATTATTCAACATCTCTTAATTCACGGACTGTTGAAGACTTAACAAGCAATACGCACGAACTATCGGCAAAACAGAAACGAAAATACGAAAATTTATCCACAGAGTAGAGAATATAACACATACGACAGACATAAACTGATATCTTTCTATAGAAGAATATCCTCCATGGTTATTGTTATTATTGTTGATGTTATTAATATCATTATCATGATAGTTATCATTACTATTATTATTATTATTATTATTATTATTATTATTTTATTATCATTATTCTTATATTATTGTTATTATTATTATTATTATTATTATTATTATTATTATTATTATTATAATTGTTATTATCAGTATCTTTATCATCATCATCATCCTTATCATTAGTATCATTATTGCTTTTGTTATTATTATTATTGTTGTTGTTGTTGTTGTTGTTACTAGTATCATTGTCTTTATTATCCTCATTTTTATCATTATCGTTATTATTAGCAATATCATTATAATTATGATCATTGTTGTTATTGTTACT